>NC_048287.1:8924119-9224119 GCF_009762535.1 Notolabrus celidotus | reverse complement strand
ACAGAGGACCGACCCTGACAGTCACACACACACACACACACACACACACACACACACACACACACACACACACACACACACACACACACACACACGTACACTATGTTTTCTCAGCTCCTTATTCATATGAGCTGTGATCAACCGGAAGGAGCAGAGGATGAAATGAGACACATCATGTGTGGAACAATACCACATGATGAGCCAGCTCTGTCACACATGATGGAGGGCTGGAACGTGTCCCAGCATGCACTCTTGATTTTCTGATCACCTCTAATAACAGGAGATGAAGAGAGACAGGATGTGAGTGTGAGGTGTTTATCTGTGTCACTATCAAAGAGTAAAAACAGGGTCATGTTCTCTCTTTGACCCTGTGAACAATCCCTGCTGGGTTTACACAAAGACTTCTGATTATCACGGGTTATTTTGTGTTTATAAAGAAGGATATCTGTGATGGTTTCTGTGCTCTGGAGGAAGAGGAACCTCCTTCAGTCTAACAGGGACTGTAAAGTGTATCGTGTGATATAAATGAGAAGTTTATAGTGTTAGATGTATCCTGATGAAGAGGAGCCCTGAAGCTAACAGCAGGTTTATTATTTCAACTTCATAAAAAGTAGATTAACGTGCGTTAAATCACATATTAATGTTTTTTATCTTCCTTTAAAACAGACTGAAGTTAATCCTGACGTATCGGAATGAGTTCCAAAGGCAAATCAGAGCATCAGAGCGAGGACTGATTATTTCTATATTCATATTTAATGTGTGTTAGCGTTGTCAGCCAGTCAATGTAATTTCTACATCTAGTCTTCAGATGCCGATGCCATCATTTTAAGTTGCATTGTAGTACAACTTGAAGTTTCAGCCAATAAAAAATCATCACGTCAGTCATTACGGATACTCAAAACGTTCTCTCTGTTTAAACTTGCTCAGTTAGCTGATCAGAGTCTGATATCAAGTGTTTGAATCTGCAACATTTCACTGTCTGAACACTGACTGTATGATATCTGGTTCCCATATGGAAGTTACTATGGATAATTTAGCCAAGACTCTCTCACAATGCAATGCTGCTATCAATATTGTGCATGAACACACTCATAATTTGGTGAACTGTGAACTTTTACGACAGCTGAACTCAGGTTTAAACCCAGAAAGGGAACTCTGCTTAGCTTCATGCAAGCAGATCAGATGTAGTTAGCGGTAACTGGGAAGCCAGCTGTTTTGAACATTTGAAGGAGACTGATGAACAAATCAGGACAGATCCTAACAGGCTGAGAACCGGAATGGTTTAGGTGTAGTTTTTTGAGAATGGGGAACCGAGGCACAGGAGGCTCCACTGGGAGTTTAGAAGCAGATAAATTAATGAAAGTGAACTAGTTCATTTTAGTCTGTGTGAACTCAAATTTGAGCTTCATCATTTTTAGTGTGAACTTGAAGACTGGCTGCTGTGACAGCCCTGCTGATCTGCTCAGGTAAGGAAAGGTGATACAGAGGACTCCAGGTCAAGGAACTAAAACCGTCTTTCTTTGGACCATAAGGCTGTATTTATTTTACTGGACTTCAAATAAAAATGAAATACAAACACATGAACCAAGCAGATTGATGAATGATGGACACACATGTCTCATTAAATCTTGTATGACACTTTACGATGTCCCCTACCTGTACCTGTGGTGACAGGTGAGCTGAAGAGACATTCAGTTCACTACGCTCTGAACTGCACCTTCATCTCTGATGATTTAGAGTTGATCAAACTTGATCTGACATCTTACTAAATATGCTCTCTGATATAAAACCAAGCAAGGATAAATCCAGACTCTGACGCTGAGCAGGTAAAGCTAACAGCAGCGAAAAAAGCAAACCTCAAATATGAAACTGATGTCACCCTGTTAGCTGGTTGTGTCCTCCTCTCTGGCTCAAACCAAGAAACAAATCATCACTGAAAATGGAGACAGAGAGTTTGTACCAGCAGTGCACTTGTTGCAGTTAGGTGATCTAACTTAAGTCGTATCCCCGAACAGAGCTGACTATTTCATCTTGTCTTTCGTCATCATCACATTATTGAGCACATTTTTCCTTGTCTCATTTCAGGAAAAATGGTGTCAATGAATACTTCTGTACATTTTTGTCAACACATTGACCGCTGATGTCAGACTCAGAGATGAACATCTCGCTGTAGAAACAAACTGTGTTTAAAGATTCACAGAGTGAGTCTTCTTGAGAGTGAAGAAGAATATGCAAAGCTTTGTCAACAGGGGGCGCTGAAATCAAGGCAACATAACAGTACATCTCAGGAGCTGTAAATACAACAATTTAAACCTTATCAAAGTAGTAATCTTTAAAAATCAGCTCCTCACTACATCTTCTTCAGCAGGCAGACTGTCAGGAGGAGCTGCAGAGACTTACAAACTCAGCTTCCTAATCAGACACAAACACAGAACAGGCAAAAACTAAAAACTGTTGTTGTTGTTCAGGAGGTCATAAGATGAGAATATGTTTCAGTGTGTCAAGTTTGTAGCCGCGCTTGAGCGGGACAGCAGGGGGAACCTGTCAGCTTAAATAGACCTCCTGATTGGAGGATGCTTTGTCTTGACTGTAATAACGCCGCAAATTGAAATTAGTGCAGCTCAAGTTGCCTGCCTGTTAGCTCACAGGTGTGGCTGCTTATGAAGGTTACCAGTTTTGCATAATTAGGGGCGTGGTCGACTTGATTGACAGGCAGGCATCCTTTAGGTCTTTGCCGTGTTAGTTCAACAGAAAGTTAGATTGAGTCAGCATTTCCAATATGGTGACCGCTGACAATGGGCTTCAAAACTCTGCTTCAAAAACACATCAGTGACGTCACAGACTACATCCATGTTTTATACAGCCAATATTGAACTTGTCATTTTTGAGCTAACTAACTTAAAGTAAGATTTTTTTTCTAGCCTGTCAGGTTGGGGTGACTTGCAATAAGTCCCATGGTTGTTAATTCCTTTTCAAGGTGTGTAGAATTATTCTGTTATTTATGATGTCACATGATGTGGTCCTAATTTCAGGTCCTACAGGTGAGTCAGCTGTTAGCACTAGCAGAATGTGGGCCCCCCATCAAACACCTACCAGCAGCCACAAACCTTTCCTATCAGAAACCCTGGTTTCAAACATTGCTTTAAGTAATCCTCGGGGTTTGCTGGTGTGAGATGTAAACTCAGAACAACATGTTTACAAACTGCAGGTACGTTATAACCAACAGGGAAGGAGATGCTCTGTGAAGTCAGTATATCTTTCTTCTACAGGGGGAAACTCTGAGGCTGCAGATGAGAATAGTACTCAGCTGTGTGTCTAAGTGTAACAGAGAAAAGTCCAGACCTCCTGTATGATCCATAAAACTCCTCACAAACACTCTCTCTCTCTCTCTCTCTCTCTCTCTCTCTCTCTCTCTCTCTCTCTCTCTCTCTCTCTCTCTCTCTCTCAGCTCACAGATTATCTGCTCGGAGTGAAGCAGCTGCTCTGTGTGGTGCAGGACAGCAGCCAAGGTGTTTGATTTCTGCTGCAGAGACCTTTCCAGAGGCTCCCCATCACACCTCAGTGTCAGGTTTGATCCCTGCAAGAACACCTGTCCTTGAGCAAGACACTGACACACACACACACACACACACACACACACACACACACACACACACACACACACACACACACACACACACACACACACACACACACAAACACACCTCCCCCCAACCTGCTGCCTTATAACTCTGTGTGACTGAGGATGAGCCGGCCAACACACAACACAGACACAGAGAGAAACATGGAAATGAGACACAAATATATGCAAACTAAAAATGCTCCAAACACTTCCAAATATACAGGACACACACACTCAAACATACACACACACACACACACACACACACACACACACACACACACACACACACACACACACACACACACACACAGCTGATTTGTAGGCAACGAGCTGTACTGGATCGTTCTGTCTCTATGACAGCTGACATTAGAGACGAGCTTCAGCAACACGGACAGAGACACACTGCTGAAACATGAAGCCAATCTCTGCAGAGCAGGTCAGCTCTTTGGAAACCCTGAGACATGGTTTTATGCTCTGGTTATCAAGTGATTAATAAATACAAATATTTTGGGATTTGAAATATATATTGATATTTCTCCATTAGACCACTTCATTCTGCTGTAATGTCTGCTCAGCTTAGACTCATGATGTTTCCTTCAGTGTCACACTACTCTGTATGAGCTGTCTCTGAATCCACTGGTTCATTACTGATCACACAACCTTAAAGCTGGGGTTGGTAGTCTGATTTAGATACACTTTTTTCATACTGGTTAAAATGATCTTTATGTCCTGATGGCAATCAATACATAATGCGTTCTTAAAAAAGAGTGAAAAAGCTGCTATCTACAGCCAGAGTAAACCTGGGAAAACAACAACCAATCACCGTTTTTGGGTCCCAAAATTTTAAACCAATCAAATCCCGTCCTGCCGTTCTACCCACCTACTGCACATACATTTCCCTGGCGTGCACTCCCCGTCCCCTGCCGCTGCTTCCCCTGACTCTATTTACTGCCCCTCTGGCTTGACCTCAGACCTGTCCCCTCTGACCTGTCCCCTCTGACCCGATGAGGTGCTTTGCTCAGGACTGTAGTCCGGATCAGAGTCTAAAAAGCTCTCACCACAGGGCTCTGACAAGCAAAAGAATTAATGACATCTAGTAAGTCCTACAGAAAATGTATATGTATCATAGCGTCCGTCCGGACGCTGTAGTGATGACGAGCTGATTCGTGAACACGTTGAGCTTCACTAACCGGTCACTGTTGGCCGTGAACACGCCAACCAACAAAGCAACAATCAATGTTTGAATGAATGAAAAACTTTTCCTCTTGTCTCTTCTCTCCCGCTTGCACACTCTACACCTCAGTCTCCTGATGCCTTCACTAACCGTCAACACTGTAGGAATTAAGAACATCTACACTGAACACGTTTAACAAACAGTAGAGTTGTTACAGTATTATATGTGTTAGAACTTTTCTCCTGATATCGTGTCACCAGTACAGCTGGATAATGCTAGTATAAGAATTGTGAGTACTAACAGCAGTCATGTTTGTTTGTGTTTTTAACTTTCACTATGATAATGTTTTGGTGAGGACCGGTTTTGAATCAGTCACCATCATATGGTCATGAATCAGCAGTGCTCGTGAGTCGTGCATGTTAGCGGAGGGGCGTCATTTTGCAGGAGTTCCGAGGGGAGGAGGGGAGGGGTTAGACAGAGTCCTGAAGACATGTTACATTCAAATTCATGCTAGTTTTCCGAGACTACCAACCCCAGCTTTAAGCCCCAAAATTAACTTACAGAGCAGCATAAATGTGTCTATTACTATGAATCTATAATTACTGTGGCACTGACTCTCTCCTCCTTACATAGTGTTCAAGGTTTTTACAAACATAGATCAACAACAGGATCCTCTCTATCAATGCAACATCCAAGATAATAAAGATCAACATCAAAATGCTTTGTGGTATCAGATAGTAAAAAGTTGAACATTTAAAATGTTAGCAGCAATGTTTTCAAACAGAATGTCTTTAAAAGATTCTTAAAAACAAAGTTTGGTTATTGTGTTTGCACAAAATCACAGAGCCAGCACAGGTTGTTAAAGCTTAACACACAAGAGCAGGAAGCATAATTCATAGTAATAAACACATTTCAGTGCAGATATCTGCTGGCTCTCATCCGACCAGAACCAGAATCCATAAGAAGTTCACTCCCAGTGAGTAAAACTCAAGAGATAACCTCCAGTGTAGAAACATGAAGCCTAGGCTGGAAAACTGCAGTTCCCTGAGTGTCCACTAGAGTCTGTATCCAGCAGTGAGTCAGTCCCCATAGAGCCCCATGTTAAAATGTTACAGCAGAAATAAACATGTTTACAGCCTGGTACAAAAACTGTTAGGTCGCTGTAGATAATTTCTCTATTCATGACAACTGTGCAGCCTGAATTTATACAACTCACCTGTTTACATTAGATTCAGGATTAAAGGGAGGTACAATTAGGGGCGGGGCCTCTTTGACTGATAGGTTGTGTTGTAGCCAAGCGGCAACCTCCAGCCTAAAATATGGAACCAGGATGAGGTGTTTGGTTGTTTGACATGACCAGAATTCACTGGTGTAATCCATATTTACCATCTCTGACCCAGAGATCTGTGTGTGTGTGTGTGTGTGTGTGTGTGTGTGTGTGTGTGTGTGTGTGTGTGTCTGTGTGTGTGTGTGTGTGTGTGTGTGTGTGTGTGTGTGTGTGTGTGTGTGTGTGTGTGTGTTGCAGATGTGCTGCATGAGTTTGTTTTAGAATCAAGCAAAATATAAGAACTAGTGCTAGCTTTCGTTAACTGTGACACCTGTTAGTTAATATTCCTGTCCTCACCTGTAACTCTGTCTGTGTGACTCTGTGTGTGCAGTTTTATTTACAGTCTATGGTGTGCATGCTGTACTTGTGTGTGACTAACTTTAATTTATACTCAAAGATCAGACAGGGCAGCAGATTTTCATTGTACAAAGGCGATCTGTACAATAACATTTTAAACATCATCATTTTAGTTCAGAAAATATTTCCTTTTAATAAGCTTGAATTGCAAATTTTGCCCGTTTTTACTTAAAGCTGCTGTGAGGAACTTTTGATTTATATCAATTTTGGCGCCCCATTGTGGACAAAGTGATACCTCTTATCTCTTCTTCTGTACATGCAAAAGTATTTTTTATCAAAAACCTCACCCTGCTGTCTTTTAACAGCCAGATGTATTACTCAATGTGATTATTTGCCATGAAAACAGATGAGAAGGGGTGTTTTTAAAGCCAAATGTCAATCATGTGGTCTGACACCTACCCCCTCTGAGTAGTTTATGGAATTAAAAATGATAACAGAGAAGGTATCAGTGTTGTTGTTTATGGTTTTGTTTGCTTTTGAAGGTCATAAAGAGGCATCAATGTTGGTTTCAGTCTGTTTCTCAGCTGGTGAAAAACTCCTCATAGTGCCTTTAAAACACACTGTTCAAATTAAAAACCAGTGAACACTGATGAGTAATGAAATAGTGGATGACTAATCGAACAGTCGTGGTACAGCTGGTGGTTTCTTTAAAGGTAAAAACTAATGTATGCTCTGAAGAGAGGATGGAAAGAATGTTTAATTAAGAAAATATGTATTACTTCATCCTCTCCTCTGTTTAAGAGAGCACAGCTGCTCCATTTAACCTGCACACACACTGACCGATAAAGTACAAAATCAGCTGAATATGAGCAGTGTGAGGATTACTCCTCTGGCGCTTTATCAATCTGTATGTATAACACAGTCATTTTCAGGTGTATCACTGCCTCACTGTACCCCGCCACACTGACCGAATAAGAGCTGGCAGTCACTGTAAACACACACACACACACACACACACACGCCTGCAGACCTGATGACAGGGAGATAAATGCACTCACTGTGCATCAGCTGCACCTCCTAGACTCATCCCCTGAGACGATCACACACGGGCTGCGCGTGCGTGACAGCGCGGGTAAAGCGAGCGCGCGTGAAATGATGTCCATCAGCAACGGAAATTTTTCTGTTTTAATTTCACAGAAAATCTTGGATGAGATTTTTGCATGAATGAAAACATGCCACACATCGGGATGTCAGCATGACCCGCTCTGTGAGCTCACAAGTTAACATGTTTGTATGATCAGTTTCATTTCATGCTGTGTGTGTGTGTGTGCGTGTGTGTGTGCGTGTGCGTGTGTGTGTGAGTGTGTGCGCGCGCGCGCATGTGAGTGTGTGTGTGTGTGGTGCTGTCAGGTGGAAACATAAAACCAACAGCTCTAACATCAAAGTTGACCATGAAGCTCAGACTGAGTCAGTCATACTCACTCAGACAGACGCTGCTGGGTCCGCAGGTCCACGCACTGCTGCTGCTGGTCCTGCTGCTGGTGGTGCAGAGGATGAAGAGGCTCCACAGGCTGCAGCACACACTCTGATCCCGGACTCTGTTATCCTGGACCCGGTCAGTCCTCTCAGAGTCCCCAGAGAATGCACTCAGTCCGGATCCGTAAAGCCTCACACACTGACGGGGGCAGAGCTGCTGCTGAAAACGGTACTCTCTCAAACACACACACACATGGACAATATGATTCACACACTCACTAACGGTGGAGCCCCCTCCCTCACTCTCCGGTGACGTCACAAGAAGATGCTGCATTCACTTTCTGTGGGAAAAAATCTGCATCAACAAAAACTTACGAGTTTCAGTCGCTGAATTTGATAAGTGGATGTATCCTCCTCCTGCATCCTCTCCAATGTCCAGCAGGGGGCGACTCATCTGGTCGTCAAATCAGTCTGATTGTATAGCAGTCTGTAAGACAATGGTCCTCCTCCTCCTAAGCTTATTTATTAAATGATGGTATTTTATAATGAGTTAACGATTTATTATTAATAAAGCTATGAATCTATATGATCAACATCGACTGAAGCAACACAGAACATACAAGAGACAATGGGAGCTACTTTAAAAATGTGGAAACACATAGATAAGTCGTGAACAGCTGTGCTCTGTGAAGCTGCTTAGTGTGGACGTGGACACGATAAAACGACCATGGCAAATTACATAAACTATCATTGCTAACAATTTGTCCAGCAAAATTTCTCCTCTGAGACGGTCATAATCACATTTAATCAAGACAAACACATCTGCACACCATCAGTGGGCTGGGAACCCTGACTGAGGTAAACCTGAAGCAGGAAACAACAAGGACACCACTGAGGATGATGGAAAGTTCATCAGGTGTTCAGTTTTAAAGTGTAGAGTAAAATGACACCTGCTCTTGTTTGCGGAAAATTAAATATTGAACCACAATTAATCGACTGTCTGTTGATAATTTTCACGATGTGTACTGAGCCATCCTCACTGGTCTGTGGTTTCAATTTTCAAGCTTAGATTAAGTTTTGCTGCCTCAAAACTTTCTCCATCTTGATTTTTGAAGCCAAAAAGTTGTCATGGCAGCTAGCCTGCTCGTCAATCACAGCTATCTGTCCCATTGATAGCAAATTAACAAAAAAAATCGTACATAAAACAAAGTCAAAATCAAATGCAGATTATCCAATTAAGTACTCAAGAGATTAACACAAAGAAAAACTAGGACAAATCCACAGAGAGCACCGGGAAGACGCAATGAACCAACAAAAACAACAAGTAGAGGAGATAACAGGGAAACTGAATATACACAGGGCAATCACACACAGGTGAGACACAAAACACAAGTGAAACTAATGAGGAGCAATCACACAGCAGGGAAACACAGGGAGTAAAACTAGACAGGGAGTGAAAGAAAGTGCTGCTCATGAAATAACACAAGAAAGTGCGATTGAAGAGCACAAGGAAAATTGAGAGTACTGTGGAAGATTCAGCGCCATCAAGTGGCGAGGTACAGTTCTTCCTCTTGAGTGGTCTTTAGAGGTGGCCATGTTTACCACATGTTGACCACATTAAAACCGGTGTCTCACGGAGAGATATCGCAGGTCTTTTCTTCCTGCAGTGGTCAGACTATATAACCAATATATATAGATATGTTGTAAGAAATGCTTAGTTTTTACCTCTTTAATTCCAATTGCTAACAACTTTTTAATAATTGATACTTTATAGGCTCTTGTTTGCTTTATATTTTGTTTGCACTGTCTACTCTGTTACTGTGACACTTGAATTTCCCCGTTGTGGGACGAGTAAAGGACTATCTTATCTTATCTTATCTTATCTTATCTTATCTTATCTTATCTTATCTTATCTTATCTTATCTTATGTTCTTGAAACACAACATACGACAGAGCTGGGTCCATCTTTCTAACGCTGTGTGCACTGGACAGGTGTGGACCAGAAGGCCTTACAATACTCTCTGTGAGTATATCTAAATCAAGCTGCTGATAGCTGATCCTATTCACCTTTTTCCGTCAGACCTTTGAGCACTCTGAGTCTGGTAACCTGCCTCAGTCCTGCAAGAAACTGTGTATGACCCCTTCACTCATTCACTCATCTCCAGTGATCAAAACGCTGTGCCTCACCTCAGCTTGACTGATCCAAGTTAAAAGTTCATGTTTGTTGTCTGTTTAAGTTTTATTGAAGCTGAAGAAAATATTTTGAATTCAAATATGTTAACATATCTTTATAACTCTGATCAAATATATGAATGAGCTACACCTCATAAGCTGACTCTTCCAATAACCACTTTCCTGAATCTTCTCTTCCGAGCGCACAGAAAGCGTTCTGATTTCCCACACACCTGAAAGCAGCAGAGCAGTGCCTCTCTCTGCAGTCTGTGTAATGAGGAGAATCTGAGCTCTGATTGGTTGATGGCGAGACAGACTCCTCCCCCTACCCGGTTATACAAATATCACAGCCCACCCATAGCTGAGCAGTCAGCTCTGTGACCTGCCAGGAGAGAGGAGGACTCTGACAGACAACCTGCTGCTGCACACTGTCACCAGCTGACCTGCTCAGCTGCAGAGGTTCAGAGTCGCACAGGTGGAAGACTCTTCTGTGACAATCTAGTTCAGCTCATAGACTGTATAAAAAGATGGATAGCTCCATACAGTGAGGCCAAAACGTTCAGCACCCCCCCTGCTGACTGTGTGCAGTATATGTCATAAAGCCTGCCTCCTCCATGCTAACAGATGGAACATGGGTCAAACTCTAAAATCTGAATACAGGTCAAGTAAATGTTTGTCAAACATGGTTTTAGTTCTTATCATGCTGATTTATTTCACAGTGTTCATCATTCTGATTTGTTTGGTCTAAATAAGTTATTTGATTATATAAAAAGAGGGGTTTTGTACAGACTACATGTGTGTGACAGTGTGCATGAAGTGGATCAAATGTTGCACAACACTTCTTTCATCATGTGTAATTATAAAAGGATTATTTTCCTCTCTAGTGCAGCTGCAGATCTACAGTCTGAATTGAGAGAGGAGAGATTAAACCGTCTCACCTGTGGATATCAGCAGTCTGAGTGTTTTGGTGCTTTCAGTAGCAGGTGGGTAAACTGCAGCTGTTCTCTAAGTGCAGCTGTGATAAACTGTAACAGAGGTGTTTGCACTGTTAGCACCATCTCATTCAATATTTAAGAGCACATCTTTGAACAAGAGCTCCCAGTTTTCTCTCTGTCAGCGCAGGGCATCTGTGTTTCTGCAGCTTTCTGCCTGTCTGCACATGTTAGTGAGACTGTTTGACCTGTGAGAGCTCATGTCTGCAGAACACACAGCCTAAGACTGATGATGTGTCCTGTTGTGTCCTGAGTGGGAGGCTGTGATGGGTCATTAGTCACTCACACACTAACCGGTTTGGATAAGTAGCCTTGGCCATACTCGTGGTGTAGACGTTCACTCATGCCTGAGTGAAAAATACAAAGGTAAAGATCTGACAGAAGTTCAGAGCAGTTAAAGCTCTGTAGGAGATAAATGTGGAAGAGGGGATAAGAAGAGAGTTGTGTTGGTCTATTTCAACCCAAGACAGACATCAGGTTGAATTTTACACATCAGAGCAACATTTTCTCTGCAGGACACGGAGAGGCTGAAGAGTTGAGGTAGAGGTCATAGAGGAGCAGAGATGTCACTTAAGGTGAGATCACTGAAAACAAAAAAAGTATCCAAGATTAAAAATAAAGATTCCACTCAGTTATCAGTTGAGCTTTTATTTGAGAGTAAAAAGATGTCTGCAGTAATCACAGGAGTTGTGACATTTTGGCTTAGCTGAAGCTTAAAGTTGGTTAAAGGAGAACACTGTAATGTTCCTGTGTTCATCTTCCACATCTCGTGACAGGTGGACTTATATCTCTCTATCCTTCTGACTTGTTCTTGAAATGTTCATCAGTTTCTCAACTTTGTCATTTCATCTTCAATATATTATTATTTAAAGCTCCTGTGAGGATATTTCAGTCTGTGTTGGTTTTGGCGCCCCCTGTGGACAAAGCGATGCGACTCCCCCCAGTCCTGATCTTGTCCTGTTCATGTGCAAGAGGTGTTTCAGAGTAAAAGTCTCTAACAGTCAGACGATCCTTCTCTGCGAATCTTTAAACAGAGTTTTTGCAGCGAGCTGGAGTTTCAACTCTTTTATCTTATAGGACATGTATTTTACATTCAGCATATCAGATTGTATCACTGTGAGTCTATTCAGCACTGGGCACATTGAAAACACAAAGAAATGGAAACATGAATCACAATACATTGACTGTCTTTGGCAGTCTGGATCTTCCAGAGACTTTGTTTAAAGTTACAGAAGCTTTACTTATTTACCGGTGACCACAGGAAGCCTTCACCTCGGAAATGGAGAAGAAAAGAAGAAAAGAGAAGAAAAGATTTTCCTTTGACAACACTCGACCCATTTTTTTTTTAAATCTCAGAGATACCCTGGTGTTTAAAATACTGAGAAAATACAGAAAATAAAGACAAGAGCAGTAGCTCCTGTGTCCTGTGAGGTGAAACTCCTGTTATCATCAGTGCAGTGTGGTGTGAGTGTAGAGAGTGATGTAAAACTCATCTTCATCTTTAACTAAAAACTCTCTCTCTCTGTAGGGATCCTTTCTGTAATGTTGTCAGACACTTAGAGTAACAATCTGAGCCTGTCAGGAACAAAAACAAGAACTTTAAGTGGGTACACTTTGATCCATCAAGGATTATGCTGCAGACATATATGTATGTTAGAATGTTTAACATTTATATATTTCCAGTCTGAGTGTCAGGGGCACAGTAACTTCATTTTTGTCATCAGATGTCACTGGGTGATAGGCAAGACAGGGTGACTGTAGTAATCAAGGTCCTTCTCCCTGCTCCTGTCTTTATCTGTATGTTGTGACAGACTTAGTGTCTCCAGTCTAGAGGACCGTTCTTCTTCCCAATTGTGTTGTTACTTCTTTTCCAAATATGAGTATCTAACTTTAGTGTCATCTTTGGGGATAAATACCACGCCTGAAGGATTGTCTGACAGAATTGACTTGGCATTGCACTTCCCTCTCCTGCCTGTGTATTATGTTATTTCTCCTCGATCGAGTTCTACATAAAATATTTCAACTAAAGCCATCAGAGTCTCCTGAGTCTTCTGTGTCCAGTGTCCAGTTTATTGATGAATTTCACCAGAACAACAATATAACATGTCTTTATACCTGACTCTAAAAGACCCCTGATATGTAAAGATAGGGTCCAGGTTTAAAAACATCTCTCAGAGCTCTTTTAGCTCCTCTTTAAAATAACAAACATCAGCCTGTTTTCTTTTGAACTCTCAGCTTCAGTCTGTGTCTCTGTCCATAGTACTGAAGCTGTCATGAAGACAGAACAGCTCATTGCAGCAGACACTTTCTGTACCTGCTAGTCTTAAAAATCTCCAAAAATGTAAATGTGAAGAACCAGATTAAGAGTACCAGAGTTACTCTTTAAAGATTGAGTCAGTCAGTCTGTCAGCAGAGGAAAGATTACTATTTAAATATGAGACAGACAGAAAGTGTTTAAATGAACAAACACACCTCTCCACCGTTTACAGTTCTGGATGAAGATCAGCAGCTGCTCGTCTTCAGTTCTGTGTGCTCTGTTTTTCATTCTTCATGCTGCAGTTATAACAGGATTATAAAAGCATCACTTCATTATCACACACCGCTGCAGCCTGTCGAGGAGGGAGAATCCTGACAGAGGGCGTCCTCACTGCTCTTCATCCCCTCAGCTGTCATCATCTCATCACTGTCAGAGTGACAGCCTCCTCCTCCTCCATCATGTGTCACCTTCACCCTCTACAACTCTGAGATTATACACCGTGCACGATTTATCCTGTCTCAGCAGGCACCCTCTGTATCTCTGCTTCACTCCATCACCATCAATTATCACTCTCTGCTCTCTCTGCTCAGCTCTGCACATCCATCTCTGCAGGCTGCTGCATTCATTTATCTTTAACCCTCTCTCCTCTAAACTTCACTCTCTGAAATCCATGTTGAGCTCTTCATTGACATCCACCAGAGAAGTTTCTGCACATCATCATGTCTGCACTGATCTAAAGCTGAAACAAAGAACGATCTCAGGTAGAGGATGTGGAAATCCTCTCTCCGGGCTGCAGGATGAAACATGCACACAGTCTAAATGCTAAGCTAACCATGCACTGACATTCAGCTTCAGATATTTCACACATGAGATCTCCATCTGAACACCTTTCCTCATGGGGGAGAAGCAGTGAGGGATATTTCTCAGACAGTTCTCTGCTGGTTAACATTCAGATATCACACTGAGCGCTTTCTCAAACTCCATCAGACTGATGAAAGTTTGACTCAGTCAGCTGCTGAGGAAAGGTTTTAGGATAAATAAAAGTTTATCTGCAGCATTTTAGTGCTGTACATTAACCTACCTTACTTCCTCTCTGCATTGTCTCTTTCTCACATCAGTATTTTATTAATGATTTAACATTCTGATGGAGTGATGATATCAAAACATTTATGACCAGGCCGACAGCACACTCTGAGCACATCCCTGCCACAGACTGGTATTTTTTCAGCAGTAATGCAAGTGATGTACTGGACTGTCGAGGTAAAGAGGGAGCTGAACCTGATGGAAAAGCTTAGAACTACCTGTCGTTCTAATCCTCACCTACGGTCACAAGCTTTGAGTAGTGACTGAGAGAATGAGATTGCAGATACAATAGGCGGAAACCAGTTTACACCAAAGGGTGTCTGAGCTCAGCCTGCTCAGGTGGTTCAAGCACCTGATTAGGATCCTCCTGGATGCCTACCTTTTGGCCTTTGGAGGACCCCAGGGAAGACCAAGACCATGGACCGTGGATGGATAGATGGATGGATGATGGATTGATGGATACATTTTGTTTATTTTGGATACAGCTAAAGAGATACAGGAAAAGAGGGAAGTAAAGAGAGAGTGGGTGGTGCAGCACAGGATTATGCCTGGGACTCAAACCAGTGACTAGTGGAAGTGGTCTACAGCCTCAGTGCATGGGGCACACACTGACTGCTGAACCAAACCAAAGTTTTTCATCAGTCTGAAGCCAGACAGGCCCCACCGGTGAATCCCAGGCCAAAAGATGGTCAAAAAGCTTATGCTTTTTATGTTTCCCCTTTTTAATTCATAGGGGTTTGTCAAAACCCTCTTAGAGTTTGTAGAGCTGCTACTTGTTGTACAAAAAGTCACCTGAGGTGGATCTAATTAGATTGATTCCTTTTGGAGGAGTGGTGCAGACCCAGGGCTCACAGGAGGAGACATCTGGGTCTGCACAACCTGACTCAAGATAAGCAAAAGGCACTGGGCGGATGGATGGATGGATGGATAATAGAGGAATGGACTGATGGATGGACGGACGGATGGATGGATGGATGGATGGATGGATGGATGGATGGATGGATGGATGGATGGATGGACATTATGATTGGTCAGTAGGTCTATGTTAAGTGGACTCTCAGGTAAATCAGCCATCTTAAAAAGGCTTTCATGCTGTATGCAGCAGTTACGCTCTTTAAAACCAGATCAATATCTTATCAGTTGCGAGTCTCACTTCAGACCACAGAGAGTTAAAACCAGACACATGAAGGTTCCTCAAAGATGTCTTTACTCTTTATGTGAGCTGTCATCAGGTTATTCTCTTTGGCTTTAATGTTTAAAAGTGAGGAGTTCAGATGATACTGGTCTGTCTGTAAGCTCCTGGAGTATGGTTACCCTAGCTTAGCATTAAGACTAGAACCAGCTAACCTAGCTCTGCCAAAGTAAACAAAAACACAAAGATAACACATTTTAACACATTTCTCTTTTAATTCATCCACAAAGTCAAGTTCAAACAGCTCAGCTCATTAACAGCAGGAGTTACACACTGGAATTATCTTCCACCTGAAACTCTGGACTCACACATGTATAAATATCTCACACATCACTTTTAGAAAACATCATCCATCCTCAGAGTGAGACACTTCCTGCAGAGTCCACCTTTAATACAATCATTATGACTGCAGCATACAGTTAGCTCTCTAGATGAACTTATTTTATAAACTCTGGATCCTCTGTTAAATAACTTTACACCTCCGTCAGTGTTACAGTAGATATCTGACACTCTCCTCTATGATTCGTTAACGCTGGGATCTTTTTTGGCTGAACAAACTTGATCAGGACTCTTAGGCACTTTAAATAAATCACCAGCTTATCAAACACTTTGATCATATTTAGGCATTAACTGGTTTATGGCTTTCTGTGAAGGACGAACAGGCCTCCAGTTTCATGTCAGTCAGCTGTTTTAGAAAGTTTGAATGATCTGATAATCATCTATCAAACAATTGTTTTTTTGTCTTGAATGCATAAAATAATCTAACTTTTGTTATCTCTTCAGATGAAACAGTTGAATATGTCTGGGTTCAAATAGTATGAACGTTTGTGACACATTTCAGAGGAAAGATTTCTGAGATGAAGCAGCTGATTCAGTATATTTATATCTATTTAAGAACCTTTAAAGTGGAGTTTGTACCATCATGACTGCAAACACACTCAAAGGACTGTCACATAAATTATTACCATCATTAAAGTATATTTAACATCCTGGTCCATTTCCAACCTGCTCCTGCTCAGCTGTGACTGGTCTGCTCTTCTTCTTGTGCTACAGACAGTGCTGAGAGGACAGTAAAGCATAGAGTCAGAGCGCCCTCTGCTGCACAAACTACATGATGACACCATTTATAAATCCCTCATAGCATTGTTTGTAGTAACTGTTCTGTGAAACTGTTTTTAAATCAGCACATTAAATAACTACACCCAGACAAACATCATGATGGACTCATGTAATCAGACTGAATCATGGATCAAGCTGTAAAATGTCTCTATGACAGCGCTCCTCTCTCATTGGACAGCCTTTAATATCAGTCTGAGGACAGGAGATGTCTGTACTGTCAGCTGCTGTCTGCCATATTGTTGTCAGGTAACCGCAGCTCACCTGGACGCTGACGGCCCTCAGAGATGAGCTGATATTTGTCTGTTAATAAGGACGGGACTGTATGTAAGAGAGTTCAAATCCATGCATGTAGAAGACGAGACAAATCAGTGAGATGAGCTACGAACAGCGATCCCTTTTAAAAAGCAGAGGGCACTGTCTGCCCTCAACTTCTGTTGTTGGACATCATCACATCTTTCTGTTGTTGGCTGAATAGAGGTATGCAGACATGGAGGCAGCAGGTGGAGATTTTACAGCTGATGCTCCGCCAGTGTTTCCCTCACACAGATGATACCTGGATGGCCTAACGAAGGAGATTAGACCTCCATCTAACATTTTTATTTTCTCCATAACATATGATCGACATCAATTATAAGCTAGCGGTCGATCTCTCTCTCTTTTTTGAAGTTATATTTTTGGGGCTTCTGCATCTTCATTAGAGAGGGGAGGACAGTGGACAGAGCTATAAACTGGGAGAGAGAGTGGGGGAATGGCAGGCTGGAATCAAACCTGGGCCAACAGCTTCATGGGCACGTGATTTAACCATTAGACCAAAGAGAGAGACGTAGAGACGTAACAGACAACGTTACAACATTGTAATGTCTCAAAAGGGGGCGCTAATACATCTGACATTTGTAACTGTTGATCCATCTTTCTGCTGTTTTCATTCACTCCTCTGACTTTAACACCTGCAGGAAGTACTTTTGTGCCCTTTCAAAATAAAGCACATTTGTTATCAAACAGTATTAGGTAATCTAAGCATGAAGCACTTAAAAAAATGTCTAAATTAAAGTATCACTGATAACAGCTTTAGGAGTCAGTCTCCTCTCTAAAGTGTGATCATGAGCTGAGTTACTTACACCTCAAATAAATCATCCTGAACCCAGCATCATGAGTTATATTGAATCATGAGTTGGCTGTTCTGTCACCTCCTGTCACCTGTTAAACTGGGATCATATTTATCACATCAGGGTCTGGGATGCTCCAGTAACAGCCTGAACCTTTCAGTCTCACCAGGAGTACATTTGGACGGACTGCCGTGAAGCCAGAGGCCGAGGTGTGACAGATCGGTCCTGTGTAAAGCTAAACATCCTCAGTGTCTGCGTTTCATCCTCCAACCAGTAAACTGGATCAATAAGAAGCTTTGTTTTTATGTAAAGGTCATTAAAGTCATTAAAGTTAAAGTAATCTCTGCTGCTCCTCACCTCCTCCATCAAACTGGGCTTAAATAATATCATAAATACATATTTACATTTAATCATACACAGCTGGAGACAACAGTCCCTCTTTATAAGGCAACGGGGGAGTAGCTTTTGGCCTCGTTATTTTTAAATAAAGTTTTTTTTTATAGAGATAAAATTAAAGGACAGTAACTTTAAACTTTCCCCCTCCATCCTGATGAAGAGCTGAATAAACTCTCTTTATTTAAATGTCCTAACCTGTGGTGTCATCACAGATCTTTGTATGTGATCAATAAATATCTCTGTTGTATTCTTTGCTGCCCTCGATACTGCACACCCACCGAGAGAGGGTTATTCTGACAGATTATCTGTTAGTGAGCAGAAACACAGGAAACATGTTGATTTTCTGCAGATCAGTGGAGAGGTGAGTCAGGGACTGAGGAGGAGAGCTGAACTCTGGTTGTCCTTGTGACCGCAGTTGTGAAATCATGTTTTTGACACTAAGCTGCAGAGTTCATGATGTTATTTCAGTCTAAACATTTGACATCTCATCATGTGAACATGTTAACAGAGGGTTGTTTCCAGTAAAGCATGTGAAATGTTTCCAGTTCAAACAAACGTGATGAATGTACAGCTGAGATGATGACCCTGCAGGTGGACATGGATTATGTTACGTCTAGAAGAAAGAGTGTGCACGTAAAGTTCACTGTATGTCCTCTGTGACGTCTGCAGGAGTCACTGCAGCTCGGTCCAGCTGCTGCTGAGTGAGGCTGATACACTGATGGACTCTGCAGGGACGAGCATGAATTAAACATAAACCTATGTTTGCTCCGTTTCTAAGGAGACACTGTTTCATGCACTTTAACAGTTTTGGCAGCAGACCTCACTCTGCAGTGTGAGTGTGTGAGTGTGTGTGTGTGTGTGTGTGTGTGTGTGTGTGTGTGTGTGTGTGTGTGTGTGTGTATGTGTATGTGTTTGGTGTGTTAGTTTGGTGTGTGTGTGTGTGTGTGTGTGTGTGTGTGTGTGTGTGTGTGTGTGTGTGTGTGTGTGTCCTCTGTTTATATCCATCATGTACAGACTCATCAGTCCTATCAGTATGTGCCTGATCTACCTGCAGACCCTCCTCATAGCCCTGTATCCTTCACAGGACAGCATCTTCATCACCTCCTCCTCCTCTCATAGACTCACACTCCTGTGATGTTGCTTAGTGAAGCTCTCCTGCTTCTCCTTACTATCCCCTCCCCCTTCCTCCTCCTCCTCCTTTCCCTTCTGTGGGGGCGTGTTGTCCCTCAGAGGGCCCTCCCCTCTCACCACCTCCCTGCTGACTGGTCTCTCATTGAGCTTCCTGTCTCGCTCTGACTCCTCCCCCAGCGCACTCCCTCCTCCGTCGCTCAGCTCCCCCAGGTGCTCCACTGAGTCACACTTCTCCAGATCGGAGGCGATGGTCTGCAGGCTGATGACGGATATGCAGTCTGACCCTGCCTGCTCCACCTCCAGACGCTCCCTCTGGCCCCACCCGCTCTCCCTGTGACGCTCCACCCACAGTCGAGTCTTCTCTCCGTCCGCCCAGGCACTCTCTATCCCACCGACCCCCTCCACGCAGCTGCTGACCTGCACGGCACTCGTCGCTCTGACCTCAGCCTCGGCTCCTACAGGGGAGCTCCTCCCCCCGCAGATGGCAGGGCGCCCCCTGCTGGCTCTGACCCGCCCCCTCTGAGCGTGGATCTGCTCACTGATCTGCTCCAGGTTCCTCAGAGCCACAGAGTAACGTGTCTTCACCTTTGATACCTGTTCCTCCAGCTGAACCACTTTAGCCTTGTGCTCCTGAAGGACATAAATGTTTTCATTAGTTTGTCTGAGCAAACATCTCGAAGGAGAATCAAAGAGTTTAAAAGTCAACATTAAACATGTTTTAGGTTTAAAGACCAGCAGTTAGTCAATGTTCTCCAGAACTAAAGATCCTCTGAGGTGTTTCCTTTACATCAGCTGATGTTTAGAAGCTGTTTAAGCTTTTATCATGTGCAGTGTTGTGCGTGAACAAGCTCATATTTTGGTGAACTGAACCGCTCAGTTTGCAGCTCATGAACGGGAACGTTGTTCACTTTGGAGGCAGAGAACGACTGCTCACTTTCCGGCAGCATTCGAGGACTAACGAGAGTCACAGACAGTTACCGACTGCTGTGTTTACTGAAGCTGAAGTCAGGTTTATGGCGCCCGACAGGCATTCAGCATGGTTTATGTGTCTATTAATCCAGATGTAGTGAGCAGTACCTGTGAAGCAGCTGTTTGAACATTTGAAGGAGTTTTATGAATGAATCAGGACAGACCCCAACAGGCTGGTCTGGTTTTAGAGAGGTGTAACTTTTTGAGAATGAGGAATAGTTCACTTTAGTGTTTGTTTGTTTGTTTTTTTGTTCAGTGTTTCTTTTCCCTTAGCTCTTCTATTTTAGGGGATGTTCCCTGTATGTTGATGCGTTAAAGTCGGATCCTTTAGCCCAATATTCAGCTGACAGGTTGTAGAGTCAGATGTGTGTTTCTAAGTTTTCATAGCTGCAGACATGGCGTAAAATCAACTTTTTACGTCATCTGGCATTGGCTAGTGACCTCCAGAAATTTACCAACCAAAAATATTTTTCACCGGCCATTAAAAAAAAATCATGCCTTATTTGATTTAAAATAATTACCATACGTTTTTATTATGAAAATCCAACTTAAGCATCACTTAAAGAATACAGTTGCTATTTTATTAGGTCATACTTCATTTCAAGGTGACTGCTGCATCATCATGGATTAGAAATGGGTGTTAATTGTACGCCCTGGCTGCAGATGTTCTTGGCTTTTACACTTAATATATGTCACTATAGTAGAATACAGAAGTTCATGTATTTCAGTAGATGTCAGTGATTGAGGACTGGGGACTGAAGTGTAGGAGGCTCTACTGAAAAAGATTATAGATGCAGTTAAAAATAAAAGAACTTGAAATAGTTCATGTTTTGGACCATGAACTTAGTTCAAAATACATTTTTAAAAAGAACTATGAACATGATCTAGATCATTTTAGACTGTATGAACTAAACTTTGAACTAGTTCAGTTCTTTCTGTGAACTTGCACAACACTGATCATGTGCAGCCTCTGAGCCACAAGCATCTTCATGTGAGCTACACTAAATCATATCCACAACAACGCTCACATTCAGAGACTGGAGCTACAATCAGACACAGGGGAAGTGAGTAAGTGAAAGGTCACATGATCACACGTCGTGTATCAGGAACACATTCCTGCTCGCACTGACCTCCAGGATGTGGTTGAACTGAGCCTTGAGCTCAAAGTAGGGTTTGGATTTGAGGATGACCTTCTTCAGGGTCTTCTGCAGAGTCTGGACTCGAGCCTCAGCATCCTGACAGAGCTGAGTGACACGCTGGTGCTCCCGTTCACTGCGGAGACGCTCCTCCTCTGCCTCGTTCACCTGAGCAGGACAGGTAACAACAACACATTATCTTCTGCCTCTAACGCCCCATACCACTGATTCAGACAGTTTTAAACACGTTATAAAAACAACGTTTTTATAGTGATGCTAATACTCGATGCTGAATCTCTCCAGAGATAGAGCAGGAGGAGACAACGCTAGGATTGTGAGATTAATAAAATATATCACAAAATATCATCAATATCAAACATGAAATATTTGATTCAAAGCAGCTGTGGGGTCTTTAGTGCCCCCATACAAAGTATGTAGTATGAAGTCTCATTTAGAGCAGGGGTTCCCAAAGTGGGGGTCGGGACCCTCTTGGGGGTCATGAGACACTAGTTGGGGGTCGCGAGATATGTTCCAGAAGATTTTTTTTTTTTCAACTAATCAAAAATTAGATATGTTACACATTGTTGTAAAAATATCGAAACAATTGTAGTAACAAAGAAATAAAACCTTGCAAATACATTTTTTCCTTTAGTTTTCTGCCTTTCTTTGTTGCCAGATGACTCCTAAGGTTAGGGTTAGTTAGTTAGTTAGTTAGTTAGTTAGTTAGTTAGTTAGTTAGATAGATAGATAGATAACAAAAGAATCAGTAGCACAGGAAACACAGCTGCATGAGCATGTAGTCTGTATCTGGATCGGGTTAAGATAGATCACCTGATCCTGGACAGAAAAAAAAGAGGAGATTTTCAAATATGGACTATTCAGATCCAGATTAAAAGTTTTGGAGCAGAATATTGACATGTAAGATTCAACGCTCCTGCCAACAGTGGCTCTGACATCATCACTTTATACAGTAGACACACGTGTTGCTCAGGTGTTCTCAGATGAGCACTGAGGTCAAGCTGAGGTGAAACAACATGTCTTTAAACATGTAGCAATCTCACTGACGAAGTCACACGAGTTGAACCCTGCCTGTGTACCTTAGCAGTAGCATGGTTGAGCATCTCCTGCCACGTTGGATCCATGGTGTTCCTGTCTGCCAACAGACCCTGCTCTGCTACATAGACCATCTCTCGAGCTGCAGTGTGCATGGACACAGCTCTCTCATACCGCAGAGCCGCCTTCTGGGTCTCCTGCTGGGCCTGGAAAAAAAAACACATAAACTGACACGTCACAAACAGAACTAAAACTGGTCTAAAGACAGCACACAGAGAGGAGCAGGATCTGCCTAGGACAGGCTGACACCCAGAGCTCATTATTTACACATAAAAGAAAGACAAGTCCTGATAAAGTGATATGGTTCAGAATAAGGTTGTAAATACAAAAGAGAATCTCTGAAGTTGATTTAATGTCTGCCTGGTGCTCACTGCTGTCTGTCTCAATTGATCATCTTTTTGGCAATAACCAAAATTTTTCAAACTTTGTGAACTCTGGAGAACTGTTTCAAGAACTCTGTGAGAAATGTGCTGTCTGCTGACACAGCAGCAGCAGCATCCTTTACAGATGTAAATTCAGTCATTTTAACATCTGTGAATCCAAAATCAGGTGATGAGAGAGTTTGTTGAGTCAGGCTGTTTGTTCACATATTCTAACATTCTTCAGGTGAATGTGTGTGTGTGTGTGCGTGTGCGTGTGCGTGTGCGTGTGTGTGTGTGTGTGTGTGTGTGTTAATCCTGATAGAGCAGCAGACAGAGTTTTAGAGGAAGCTGTTAAAGTCAAGGTCACTGCTCAGGTGTGTTCTCCGTCTCAGCGTGAGCGAGCAGCGGGACGCTCTGCTGGATGATGACAAGGAGACGAGGTCGCTCTGACAGATTAATGACTACAGATCTCTGATGAAGACATTTTATCAGATGGAGACTCTGCATGAAAAGATCCTCACACGTTTCACTAAAACACTCAACACATTTCTCTGACTGATTAGCATGTTTATATCCACAGAGGACATCGTCCATAGTCCAGATTAATAATCCAATATTCCTTTTATTGGAACCAATCAGACCTTTGCTCTCTCCCTCCTCACAGTCTTCATTAGTTTAATTACATTTTGAAATGAGTCCTCAGTGTGTTGATTAAACATGACTGACTCTAATGACCCAGACCATCAAGGGTTAAAGATTTGATCCATCAATAAAAGAGTCATTAGAGAAATCCTTCAGTCCAGATATCACTGCTTATAATAACCCTGAATTCTCTGAGTCATCCTCCGCTGCCTTCACGGAGATCTTTTAAGGTTAGGATGAGATTTTTAGACTAATCCTAAAATCTGAACAGCCTAAATGTAAAGGTTACGAAAGCCATAATCTTAATAACTGATAAAAGTATTGAAATTATGTTGTAAATAGAAAAACAAAGAACCTGGTAGTGTGTTTTTGCTGATCCAAATCATTTCTGAATGCAGAAACATAAACTTAATATTTCTCCACACTTCAGATGTTATTTGTTTCTCATTTTTATGAACAGAGTACAAAGATGTCTCTATAAATAAAGTGCCTACATTGTTTTTTTTGCCATTTGAGGACATCTTCTGAGTATCTTCAGATTCTTGATAGCATTTCTCTTTGACCCAAAGGCTAGATTTCTAAATCATGTTCTTGTTTTAATGGTTTTTATTTAAGACTGATTTGAAATGTGTTACACAATCACTGATCTACTGCAGGCAGATAGAGGCCTCCCAGCCCCGGCATGACCAACATTTTACACGCAACTTAACTTTGTGGCATCATCAACAACTGCACATAGATCATGATTCAAAGACTGAAGGCAGGATGAAAAATAGTTTCTTTAACGGGGTGCTGGTGTAACGTAGATGACCAACTCATTGGGCTGTCGGCAAGAACAGAGGACCATGAGGCGAGCTTTCTAGTCCAAAAGATATCTATTAGAATTGATCCAACTGGTTTGTAGATCAAATACCCAGTTGCTCAATTGTGGAGATGTAGGATCTACAGCCAGCAGCCAGTTTCATCTTCCTCTGAAAAAACTGACACAGGTGAGCTGGCTGTCCTTATCGGCTCCAGAGCTCCTCCCACTCAGGCAGCAGGTGAGCAGGCAAGGGAGAGTCAGAAAGTAGTGGGGATTTCTGCAGGGAGAGCATGAAGGAAATCCTCCTTTCTCAGGGTTCCCACTCTTTTCCAGAGATCATTTTCCAGGACATTTCCAGGACATTTTCATTGATGATCAAGCTGGTATGACAGTCTAAATTTAGTTCCTAATTTAGTTCCTAAATAGTCTAATATGTTCCTCTCAGTGGAAGTCTACATTGAAAGACATGTAGTCTAGGAGTTTCTGTGCAGCTGTGTCGCTCTTTTTGTTGCGTTTGTTTTCACTATCGAGAGTTTGCACTGCTACTAGCTAGAGCAGGGGTTCTCAAACTTTTTGGAGCCAGGGACCCCTTACAGGTGAGAAAATTGTCCAAGGCCCCCTTATAATTGTAACACAGATTAAGCACATTAGTGATGTGTCATGATCAACAGCTGCGCCTCTGAGAGCCGATGCTTTATAGTGAATCAGAAGAGCCGGCTCGCATCGAGAGAGAGCCGGCTCCCAGTTTTTCCCATTCGCTGCTTAGTTCTCTCAGTGTTCAGCCCAAGCTCTGCTCACACCAGAACTTTGTTTTGATTGGTCAGCATGGCGGCCATGCGGCCAATCACGTGAGGATATAGGATACAGATGATGGAGGGGAGGCTGTGTATCGTGGCTTCATCTGTTCCTTCAGAGAGAGTCTTCTCAAAGACATGGCAAATACTCACTGAGAGGAGAAATCGGATCAGCCCTTCCTAGCTGAGGTATCGGATTTTCCTCAATGTTCTGTTACTTTTTGCTTGAGTTTGGTTCTGGTTCTGTTTGCTTGAGTTCAGTTCTGATTCGGTGCAGTTCTGGTACGGTTCTGGTACGGTTTGATTCTGTTCTAGTTCGGTTCTGATACGGTTCTGGTATGGTTCTGGTTTGGTTCAGTTCTGGTTCGGTTCTGGTTCGGTTCTGGTTCGGTTCTGGTATGGTTCTGGTTCGGTTCAGTTCTGGGTCGGTTCTGGTTCGGTTCAGGTTCGGTTCTGGTTCAGTTCTGGTTCGGGTCTGGTTTGGTTCTGGTTGCGTTTGCTTGGGTTTGGTTCTGTTTCTGTTTGCTCGAATTCGGTTCTGGTTTGGTACGGTTCTGTTACGGTTCTAGTACGGTTCTGGTACGGTTCTGTTCTAGTTCGGTTCTGTCCTAATTCGGTTCTGTCCTAGTTCGGTTCTGGTACGGTTCTGGTATGGTTCTGGTTCGGTTCGGTTCTGGTTCAGTTCTGGTTCGGTTCTGGTTCGGTTCTGGTTCGGTTCTGGTTCAGGTCTGGTTCGGTCCTGGTTGGGTTTGCTTGGGTTCGGTTCTGGTTCTGTTTGCTTGAGTTTGGTTATGGTTCTGTTTGCGTGAGGTTGGTTCTGGTTGTGTTTGCTTAAGTTTAGTTCTGGTTCGGTACGGTTCTGGTTCAGTTCTGGTACAATTCTGGTAAGGTTCGATTCTGTTCTAGTTCGGTTCTGGTACGGTTCTGTTGTGGTTCTGGTTCGGTTCTGGTTCGGTTCTGGTTCAGTTCTGGTTCGGTTCTGGTTCGGTTATGGTTGGGATTGCTTGGGTTTGGTTCTGTTTCTGTGTACTTGAATTCTGTTCTGGTAAGGTTTCTGGTACTTTTCTGGTATGGTTCTGGTAAGGTTCGGTTCTAGTTCGGTTCTAGTTTGGTTCTAGTTCAGGTCTGGTTCGGTTCGGGTTGGGTTTGCTTGGGTTTGGTTCTGGTTCTGTTTGCTTAAGTTTAGTTCTGGTTCTAACCCTAACCCTAGCCCTAATCATATCCATAACCCTAATCCTAACCCTAACCCTAACCATAACCCTAATTCTAACCATAACCCTAACCCTAACCCTAACCCTAATCCTAACCCTAATCCTAACCCTAACCCTAACCCTAATACTAGCCCTAACCCTAACCCTAATCCTAACCCTATCCGTAATCCTAATCCTAACCCTAATCCTATCCCTAATCCTAACCCTAATCCTAACCCTAATCCTAACCCTGATCCTAACCCTAACCCTAACCCTAATCCTAACCCTAATCCTAACCCTAACCCTAACCCTAATCCTATCCCTAACCCTAACCCTAACCCTAATCCCAACCCTAACCCTAATCCTAACCCTAATCCTATCCCTAACCCTAACCCCGATCCTAACCCTAACCCTAACCCTTATCCTAATCCTAACCCTAATCCTAATCCTAACCCTAACCCTAATCCTAACCCTAATCCTATCCCTAACCCTAACCCCGATCCTAACCCTAACCCTAACCCTGATCCTAACCCTAACGCTAACCCTAATCCTAACCCTAACCCTAATCCTAACTCTAATCCTAACCCTAATCCTAACCCTAACCCTAACCCTAATTCTAACCATAACCCTAATTCTAACCATAACCCTAACCCTAACCCTAATTCTAACCCTAACCCTAATACTAACCCTAACCCTAACCCTAATCCTAACCCTATCCCTAATCCTAACCCTAATCCTAACCCTAACCCTAATCCTAACCCTAACCCTAATTCTAACCCTAACCCTAATTCTAACCCTAACCCTAACCCTAACCCTAATCCTAACCCTAACCCTAACCCTAATCCTAACCCTAATCCTAACCCAACCCTAACCCTAACCCTAATCCTAAACCTAATTCTAACCCTAACCCTAACCCTAATCCTAACCCTAATCCTAACCCAACCATAACCCTAACCCTAACCCTAATCCTAACCCTAACCCTAATCCTAACCCTACCATTTGCACTCTTAGTTTCCCTTGGAACTATTTGTATTGTAAAACGTATCAATGTAAATACTTCAGACCTGTACCATAGTGATAAACAGATAACACTTCAATTTGAATCAAGTAAATACCACCTGTATCCTTTAAAACAGAAGGTCACTCAACATGACAGCATTTATACTTTTCAAGTAATTGATCTTAAACGCCTTCAGAAAATGAACAGTAGCAAGACTCACATATCCCTTCGAGCCACCAAATGGTATCATAACAATGGTGTATGTTGTTTTGTAATGACAGCACAATTTTATAATTTATTAGAAATGTATTCAAATTATTTCACGGACCCCCATGCTATGGTTCACGGACCCCCAGGGGTCCCAGGACCCCACTTTGAGAACAACTGAGCTAGAGTACGGTAATTGAGCTCTCAGCCTGCAGAGAAAGTTGTGAGGCACAGACCCCCAAGCTCTCTGCTCGACTCGGCTGGTCACACTATAACTTAAATATAAGACTCTTTGAATCAAAAGAGCACTCTACAAGGTTCATGTACCATAAAACTAAACAATATACCCCCGTTTTCTGTGAATGCATGATTATGAAGTGAAGGAGAAAAGATGTGAAAAAAGTTGTGCAGTGTCGCTGTCTTTTCCAGCACAGCGTGCACTCAACTTTCAATGAATGGGGATGTGTTTTGTTAATAGGGTCAGGTCGCACGCAGCCATGTTGGAATAATTTTCCAGGACTATATGTGATTTTCCAGGACATTTTACTTTTTCTCCCATTTTCCAGGTGTTTTCCAGTGCTGGAAAACTGGTCAACTGTTTTCCAGGTTTTCCAGGACGCGTGGGAACCCTGCTCTCTACTATCACTGATCCAATTCAGGAACATTTATCGGGAGTGGTTCTCGTCCGTCCTATAATAACTGAACAATACTTATGAATCTACTCAAATGGTTTCTAACCCAACACCAAATCTCAGAGTGAACAACTGAGTGAAACAAATCTCAGGATCAGCACCTTGGACAGCGCCTGTGACGCTCGGTGCACAGAGGTTTACTCTGACACCTATCTGTACTGAATGATGGCTTTAAAGCTGGGGTTGGTTGTCAGATTTAGATCCACTTTTTGTCATACTGTTTAAAATGATCTTAATGTCCCGATGGCAATCAATAAATAATGTGTTCTTAAAAAAGAGTGGAAAAAAGTGCTATCTACAGTCGAAGTAAACCTGGGAAAACACCAACCAATCCCTGCCATCAGGAGCCAAATTATGAAACCAATCAAATCCCGTCCTGCCGTTCTGCCCGCCTCCTGCGCGTACATATCAGGTTTGTTTGTGTTTTTAACTTTCACTGTGATAATGTTTTGGTGTTTTCTTACCGCTGAGTGAGACATATGTTGACGTAGTGCCCGTAAAGTTTTACATCATATTTTGTCATTTTGGTCGTTTGAAAATGTACGTATATCACTTTTAATCAAACTATGTTTTAAAGTCCAAAAATACACTTACTTCTCACTGCCTGAGAAGTAAGGGCTGGTGTGGCTGGCATTGGGATCACTGGTGCTGAACATTCCTTGTTCACATCATACCTCACCTACCGCCAACAATTTGTGCAATTAAGGAACCACAAGTCTGGGTGTTCGGGTGTTTCACTGGGTGTCCCCCAGGGGTCAGTCTTGGGTCCAATTCTTCTCATCATTTACCTCCTCCCACTGGGCACACTCCTCTGTCACCATGGGGTCCATTTTCACTGCTATGCCGATGACACACAGATCTACATCTCCTCCAAACCCACCACTACCGTCCATCCAACCTCCCTCATCATCTGCCTTGAAGACATCTGGAGCTGGATGAGCAGGAACTTCCTGAGGCTTAACGGCAAGAAAACCGAGGCCCTGCTCATCTGCTCCAAATCCACCCTCACCAAATCACAATACACCCCAGCTTTGCCCATCATCGTCGATGGATTCCCTGTACCCTTCTCCCCACAAGTCAAGAGCCTCGGCCCTGTCATTCTGGACAGCACCCTCTCATTTGCACCTCATATTCAAAACATCACGGGCCGGACTGTATTCTTCCACCTGAGCAACATCTCCAGACTCCGCCCATCACTGTCTCAGTCCACCACCCAAATCCTGGTTCATTCATTTGTCACATCCTGCATCAACTACTGCAACGCCCTCATCACTGGACTCCCCACCAAACTCATCAACAGACTGCAACTCATTCAGAACTCGGCCGCCCGGATCATCACCCACACCAAATCATCTGACCACATCACTCCTGTTCTCATCCAACTTCACTGGCTCCATGTACAATACCGCATCCACTACAAAAACCTTCTCCTCACCTATAAAGCTCTCCACAACCTGGCCCACGCTTACCTCTGCGACCTCCTTCATGAATACACTCCCTCCCGCTCCCTCTGCTCAACCTCTGCTGGACTGCTAACCACCCCATTGTCACGCCTCAGTACCATCGGTGCCCAAGCCTTCAGCTGCTCAGCACCCAGACTCTGGAACTCCCTCCCCCCACACATGAGATGGTCAGACTCCATCACATCATTCAAATCCCAACTCAAAACTCATCTGCTCAAATTAGCACATTCCCTCTAACTGGAGACTCTGCACTTCCCTTGTTTTTATTTTTGATCTTCTGTTTTAATGATGAATGCCTTACTCTGTGTAAGGTGACCTGGGGTGAGTTGAAAGGCGCCACCAAATAAAATGTATTATTATTATTCATTATTATTCTTGGCATTTAAGTCTCATTTCTTAGAGATAGAGATTATTTTTGATACTGATCTGTATAAAGACACTGATGACTCATCTTCAGCTACAACACTCACTTCTTTGGCCAGTCTGCGAGCTTCGTAGTACGGCCTCGCTTTTTCGATGCAGGCGCCAAGCTGAGAGCCCTGACCATTCAGTTTCCGGGCAGAGTCAGTCAAAATCCTCCTGTAGCTGGACCGGGCATCCTGTGGGGAGTGCACACACACATGCAAACACACACACATAAACACATAAACAGAGAGAGAGAGAGAGAGAGAGAGAGAGAGAGAGAGAGAGAGAGAGAGAGAGAGAGAGAGAGGACAAATCAAACTATGTTCAGTGAGCCCTAAGATGACACAGGCTGAGTACAGTAAGTCCACAAACAGCGGTCTCACATCCAGCTGAAGCTCCAGCTTGTTGATCTCATCACTGGCCTGGTTCAGGTGCTCCAGCTCCTCCTGTTAACAAAGAGGATATAATATCTATAATTAAATGCACAGTACAAAGAACAGGGCTGAAAAAATCATGAAAATGCAGCACAAACAGGGTGTTCAGTGAGAGGGCATCAGCAGCCCAGAGATGCAGGGAGAGGCAGCTCATGCTGGGTACCAGTCTGTGCCAGGAGCAGACAAGTACCGTCATGTGTGTTTATATTCATTACAGCTTCACTTGGTAAGAGTGTACTTGTATAAAACTGGATTATATTTAATACAATCACACAGACTTCATTTGAGTAATAAAGATGTTATTTGTACCTGTATTCTGGGGTCCAGCTCCTCCTCATGTTTAACACCATCCTCTTCCTCCTCTCCAGCTTTAACCTGACTCCCAGCATCTTCATCACCCTCCCTCTGCGCTTTCACCTCCTCCTCCTCGGTGTCTCCTTCCACTCCTCTCCGCTTCTGCATCCCCGTGCTTCCCGCTTCACCCTTCGCCTCCTCCCCCGGAGTCTCCTCCCGCAGACCGGCCGGGTTAGGGACCCCCGCAGCGGTCGGACTTTCACGCGAGGTCCCCGGCTCCATGTGCGGCCTGGAGTTTCCCGATGTTTTTTGGCGTTAACCCCCCCGGCTTTAGGAGCCCGGTGTCCGCGTTTACACTGCGGTGAAACGGACTGAATCCAGACCACTAAACAGAGAAAGCATGTTCGGCTCAGGCACAAACAACATCATGTGGCCGATGCTAACTCGAGCCAGCATGGAGCTCGCCTGTTCCTCCCGCTGCTCATGATGCCAACACCGACTGTGGTACTCAGCCCTGCCCGGCTTTGTTTTATATCGAATTATCAGTCTATTCATACTCATATATCCTTTCTTTATCTGTAATGTATCCAGTAATAAATGTAGCCCGCGTGACCAGTGTTACACATGTTATAATTAAAGAGGAGAGGAGGAGATGAATGATCTTTAATCACATGATCTATCCTTATAATCCAGTTTGGCCGTCTTTCCATTGGCATTTAATACAAATAAGGGTAAAACCATAGGGTAAAACTGGAGTGAAGCGTTCTTTCTTTCTTTCTTTCTTTCTTTCGTTTATAGAACGATTTTTAAAACGGTAAGTATCTAAACAAATTGAATCATTATTCCTTACTAAAAATGTTTAAAGTTAAACTTGAAGTATCAATGCATAAAAAATAAATATTTTTCACATTTCAAACTCATTCTTGTAATTGTGACATTTTTTAATTCTTTATTTGACATTTTTTGCTTTCTCCTTCCAAACCCAGTTTAATGGGATCAAGCGGCATGCAACCTCCGGTCTCAAACTATGAAGCCCATGAGGGCGTGCTTGATTAAAACATACAAAAGAAGATAAGGACCACATGGGAATTAAAAATAAAAACATGAAACACTTGGTCAGAAACTCTGAATCTTTGGTTTATTTTGCAAAATAATTCATATTAATAGATTTTGAAACAATAAAATGCAAGTTTTTGAAAATAAGACACTTTATATTCATTAATTCAGGCAGTCTATTCAAAGCATACTTAGTCCTTATCTGTAAAAACACTATGTCCAACAAAGAGTAAAGCATTAAACCTGTTTTATTCCTCAGTATATTTCAATATCAGTATTTGTGTGCCTTTGTTCTGTTGGGATTAATCTGTAAGTTTGTTTATTTAATTCATAATGGAAATTAGCATAACGGGGAATATTGTACGTTTTGATCAGGATCATTTACGCTGATTATGTCTGCTCTCCGATGACACCAAGAGTCACAAACCAAATATGTCTTAACCTGTTACATGAATCCATCAGGGATTATGTTGCAGCCTGTTTACCTGCTGCAGGATGAAGAGGTCTCCTGCAGACACTCAGAGACTCTCTGTACCTGTGAGTCATTTAAACCCCCAAATATGTTAAAATAAGAGTAAAGTTTAAAATAATAGACATAACCTCTGAATAACAGAACATTATAATCCAAATCCATTTCTAGAAGTCAGTCTATATAGATTTAATAAAGGTGTATTTCTATCTCGGCTTATCTGTAATCCAGCTTCTTAAAGACAAGAGAAGAATGAGCAGACATTAGTTTCTTTCTTGTCATCATTTAATCCAGAACACATTCACATTTTATGAACATACAAAATAATTAAATCATCTCCTTTTTCTTACTGAACTGAACAGCTGATCTGTGATGTCAGAGGACACCTGTCCTCAGGTGTGACATTACTGCCCCTCCCTCCCTCGTCGTCCCTGTGTTATGTGTGAGTCTTCTGTCGTTTCCAGAACCTCTTGACCTCACTGTGACCCTGAGGACTCACCACCATTACCCTGTGAGCCACGTCCTGCCACACCAGGCAGCCCAGACCCTGAATACAGCAGCAGCAACAACAACAACAACATGTTACACAGCAGCAGGGGGAACAGACAACATATCCATATAGTCATCTGACAGCAGCTGCTGTTCATGCTTCATTTATTGACTGAACATAGAGATGGAGGGAGGGCTTTATAACCAATAATGCAGCCAGTCACCATGGGGAGCGCTAAGTATTTTAGCTTCACTCTTTGGGGAGCTGCAATGCTGTTCATCTTTTTGTTCAGTCTGTTGTTGAAAAGTCTCATTTACATTATTTCTCCTGTATTTACAGGTTAGTGCATTAAAAATGAATAAATAAATAAGTTGACATATCACGATATCCAGGGTGTAACCACACACTCTTTGTGCAGTGGGAGAAATGTTAAATATGTCTTCATTGAAATGGAATATGAGTGTTAATAAACTGATCATATAAAACGTGTTAATCTTGAAAATAAATGGTTATTATTAAGTAAAGAAGAAATGAGAGTAAATCTGACCTGAGCTCTGTCTCGCAGCACCTCAAAGTCTGCCTGGGACAGGAACTGGTTATACAGCACACCTGCAGGAGACACACAAACACACATACACACACTCAGTCAGATGAGACATGAAGGTCAGTACTCCTCCTCTCTAATACACAGTACAACAGCTCAGACAGCAGCAGATACAGCTCAGCTCCACTGACTGAACCATGTCAGCAAAACCAACACCTGTCTGTCAGAGAGTTCAAAAAGGACACATCAGAACAGGCTGACAGGTCCTGACACACGCACACGCACACGCACACGCACACACAGTGAACTGATCCTTAATTTTTCAGCACAGTTTTTAAATCAAGTCTGACCCCAATTCCCAAAAAAATGTCTTTAACAGGTCTGTAAATCATTTGAGGTCTATATTTAACTTAAAATAAAGACAACAAATTATAATTTAAATTAGATGTCAGCAACACATTTCAAACAGTTGGTACAGGGGCATGTTTCAGTTGGGTTGCATCATCTCTTGTTTTAATGACACTCTGTAAAGGTTTGTGAACCCAGGAGACCAGTTTCTGGAGTTTAAAATGAAATGTTGTCCCATTCTTAATGATAGAGGATCCCAGCTACTCAACAGTTCAGGGTCCTCTTTGTTGGATTTTCTGTGTCATGATGATCCAAATTTTTTCAACCGGTGATAAGTCAGGACTGCAGGTAGGTCAGTTTAGCACCTGAACTCTACAGAGCCATGCTGTTGTAATACGTGCAGAATGTGGTTTTGCATTGTCTTGCTGAATTATGTAAGGTCTTCCCCTAAAGAGTTATTGTCTGGGTGGCAGCATATGTTGCTCCAAAACCTGTATTCATAGTTTGGCGTTAATGGAGCCTTCACAGATGTGGGAGCTTCTTATGTAAGACACTTATGATCCCCATACCATCAGGGATAATGGCTTTGATCTGTGTGCTGATAACAAGCTGGGTGGTCCCAGACTGCCTAAAGAAGGATTAATACAAATGTTTGATGTCAAAATCTTTTCGTCAAAGACACAATGAACGTGAATCTGTCTCACCCTCAGTGAACTGTAGTCTGTCTCTCTCCAGCTCCCACAGTCGGATCTGATCTGTGATGGTGGGAGGAAGGACCGTAGACTGAGACACAGAGAGAGAGAGAGAGAGAGAGAGAACGATAAAGAAACCCTTACAGCAAAATGTGAGAGCGTGTTTATGGTCAGGGTGTGAGGAGAACAGACAGGTTTGATGTACCTGTTTAAGCATGACAGGGTGAGCTCTGGTCCTCAGAAAGTGGATTATCTGGGAGGTGAAACAAAGATTAATGTAACATAATCAGGTAGATTATAGATCATATTTTATACTTAGTATCTCACGTAAATCACCTTAAAGAACTGAAACATAAAGTCAATAAAACATGAGAACAAGCTGATAATCTGGGATTCGTGTTTTATTTACAAGAAGAAGTCTCAATGATGTTTCATGAAATCACTGATTCACAGGACTCTCATCTTTAAATAAACTTGATGAGGACCTGCAGGCATAAATGACAGAAAACTGAAGTCTTCACTGTAATCATCCTCACTGGGGGAAATTTAAGCAAACAGGGAATAAACATTTTTGAGTGATTCACAGATTTACGTCACGACAGGAGAGTTCAGCTGTTAGTTTTTGTTCTGTTGTACAAACACAGTGCAGTGTGAGGTATTTAAGGGTCTATTATGGTATCATACAGAACTCTGTGTGTGTGTGTGGGCATGGAATACCTGTTGTGCAGTGATCCCGTTTGCGATGGCTTGTTGCACGGATTCTCTGGTGACCTGAGCCACGACTACGTTAGGAAACCGATACAACATCTCACTGAACAGAGCCACCAGAGCAATCTGAAGCTCCGAGTCTAAGGGAAAGAGAGAGATGAGCGGTGAGAAGAGGTCAGTACAGGGTCTCTGCATCCTTCCTGAAATATTATCTCAGGTGTTTTTTATCAGGTTAACTTGCAGCACAGGAGCTTCCACAGTTCAGACATACTCGTGTAGGCGTAGATGCGATAATTCGTCTCCACTACAATGAAGCCAGCGTCTCCTGTACCAGGAGTGGAAGGCAGGGAGGAGGAGGAGGTGGAGGAGGATGCAGAGGAGGAGCTGGTGACTCCTGCAGCCAGAGTGATGGCCAGTCTGGTCGGGTAGTATCGCCTGGATTTCCTCTGATAACAGGAGACACAGACAACACATTATTACTACTCAGTTTCTGTGTTCAGGCTTGTCGTTCGCTCTGACTGTGAGGCTGCTGCAGCATCAGCACAGTCCCCTCCTGTCTGAAGGAGGGATGTGAGTGCTGCTGACATCTCTCTCAGTGGTTTTCCCTCTCCTCAGTGCCTCACCTTTCTCTGGAAGACAAGTCCAAACTCCCTCAGGTGCTGCAGGAAGGTGAGTAAAGACTCACTCATTCCTTCCACGGAGTAATCCTGAGACACAAAGAGAGTGATCGATCAATAACAACAGAGACCCAAACCTAACAGACAGTGATGCTGTTATTTTACTGCACAAACACACACGCACACACGCACACACACGCGCGCACACACACACACATACATACACACACACACACACACACACACACACACACAGCCAAACAAAGGATAACTCACTCTGCCCAGCGTGGAGAAGCTGAGCTGGAACAAGAAAGACAAAATCTCCACCAGGTCCATCCCTCTGGACTGAAAGAGAGAAGAAAGCCTGAAGTCCTCAGCACCTGAGCAGTTTTTAAATGACCTAAACATGTTGAAAGTACCTGCACAAGTCAATGTTCCTGACATGTTTAAGGTACCTGGACAGTTTTAGGCACGAGGGAAGTTTTAGGCAGCTGTGAAGTTCATTGAGGTTCTTGTGCAGTTTTAAAGCAGCCGAGCATGTGTACAGTTCCTAAGCAGTTTTGAGTACCTGTTCAGTTTAAGAGGAACTGGAACAGTTTTAAAGTACCTGAGCAATTTTGAAGTATCTTAAAAGCCTTTTAGAACTACAGCAGTTCTGAGAAGTCTGAGCAGTTTTGAGGCACCAGAACTGTTTTTCAATACCTGGGCAGTTTTGAGGTACTGCAGGGTGAAGTACCACAGCTGAGAGGCCGTGTCCAGTAGGAGGAACTGGAAACCAGCTGACGTGATGTAGGGAGCCTCTCCTGCCTCACTGAAACCACAGAAGAAGAAAGAATGAACAGGTAAGGACAGGGCAGGCTGCGGGAGGGGTTAGATTATCATTACTGTGTTACATGAACCTGAACACTGTCACCTGAATCTTAAAGTGACATCTGACAAAGATGTCACACTATTTGTTTATGTTTGGTTTGTAAACAAACATCTTTGACAGTAAGAGTTAAAAACCCAACAGATATAAAGCATTTGATGATACTCCATCACAGGAAGCAGATTGTGATGTGAGCACATGTGGACTGATTTCTGAGACAGAGTGTTGGTGGTCAGAGACGTGTCATTGTGGTCATTTTTCACCGTCAGCTCCACTTTACCTTTTCATGAGTCCTGCCTGAACCAGCAGCTGAGCGAGGTCCTGGCTGACAGCAGCAGAGGGAGAACCCACCATGAATTGCAGGATCACCTCCCAGCGCTCCATCGCATAGCGGTCCAGACTTTCGATGTCCCGAGCGTGGCGGTCCGGACCCAGAGAGGCTCCCTCATCTGCCCAAGCTTTGCCCCTGTGTCAACGTAGCAGAGGAAACTTTTACTTCAATGACCTAGTGAGGGATAGAGCTAAGCATGTCAAAATAAAAGCCTAAAAATCACACAAGGAGTAAAAGGAGTCGGTTTAGACTCTCAAAGTGACATCACATCTCCTTGCTGGAGTTATCTCTGCAGCGGACTGTCCACTTCCTGTCTGTGTGGCTCAGTACCCACACTGAGCAGCTGTGTGCTCAGAGGCTGTTCGTCCCTGTGTCATAAACAGTGCAGAAAAAGATACAGAGAGTGACGTACCCGCCGAGCAGAGCAATCCTCAGGTTCTCTTTAAACACTGGATTCAGGATGTAGCCCTGCAGACCGCCCTGCAGCTGCTGACTGTGCCACAGACGGAGTCCTGCTAACACTGACACACACTCATCGTGATCCCTGCAGACACACACACACACACACACACACACGCACACACGCACACACACACACACACACACACACACACACACACTCACACACACACATACAGAGTAAGCTGGTGACAGATGTGTCTTTCCGCTCTCCTCATAGAGATGGTGTATCACTCTCACCATGATTACTTTGGCCTGAATGATGTTTGAGAGCAGTTTGCTTCAGAGAAACTTACTCACACATCCCATCATACAATCAGTCAGAGTGATCTCCAGCGGAGTGAACAGTCTCAGGAACAAACACAGAGATTCAAACAGCAGCAAGACTCAAACACAATGTAGTAAACAAAGAACAATCTCATTTCAAAGAGTATTCAAATGAACTGGAACTTTCCCAAAACATACACAGTCACCTCTTATTTTTCATATCCAATGTTAATTTTAAAACTTCCATTCCAAACAGCTCATCCATTTCACCAAATTAGCATTTCTTGAGCAACTTATTTTACTTATTGTTGTTGTTATCGCTTTTTGAAAGCAGACGTTCATAAACACCAAACAAACACTCTGTAAACCAACTACATGAGGTCATGGGTTAATATTAAATAAATAATATTAAATAATAAAGTGCCAAACAGTCTGTATCCAAACAACAAAGTTAACAGTAGCAGCTCTTTCTTTGTCCTGACATCATACCACATTATCCCTACGACACTCATGTACTTGTGTTATTACACTATACTGTATGTGATAACAATAATAATATTGATAATAACAATAACCACAATATTAATATTAATAACCATTCTAATAGTAATAATGATAATAATAATAGCAGGTATAACTTTTAAAGCTGGTGTCCTGGACTACAATCTGGGATTCAATAATCTGTCATTTCATCTGGACCGTTGAATACATAATTCAGGTTCTGCTTTTACTGGTTGAAACACCTGCAGGAAATTACCTGACTGCACTGAAATATTTATCTGAGGAAGTGATCTGTGTAAAGAAGTCTCAGAAACTAAATTCACCATGAGAAACATCTCATGTGGATTAAGAGTGTAATCACAAAGGATGCACTGATGTATCAACCCATAATCCTGATGATGGATGTCAGCCTATCAGTATGAGTCCAGACTTTATCAATCCACAGGGATCACAGTGATTCACTACGTCACTCTTTCTACAGGTTTAATGAAGGCACGAGGTCTGGACTCACTTCTGACTGTCCTTCTTCACCCACAGAGCCACCGCTGCCTGAGGGAGAGGCTGCTCCACGAACAGCATCCGCATCACATAGTTCTTAGCCAGAGAGGGGAGCTCCCTGTAACACATCAACATCATCATCATCATCATCATCAACATCATCATCATCATCATCATCACATCGTTCCAGTGGTGGACAGTAACAAAGTAAATTTACTCGAGTACAGTACTTAAGTAAATTTTTTGAGTATCTGTACTTTACTTGAGTATTATTTTTTGGGGAACTTATTACTTTTACTCCACTACATTCAGAAGACAATTATTTTACTTTTGACTCCAGTACATTTCTATCAGTGCTCTAGTTACTCACTATTTTTGCTTTGAAGTCAGCTCATGAATTTCCTTCTCTTTTCTGAAATCTGATCCCACAGACAGTAAAATGTGTTTGTGTAGTTCTGTTTGTCTCAGTGGTTTAGTCGTACGTGTATATCGTGCATCTCCACAGTTGAACGTGGAGCAAACACAGAGCAGATTTCACTCAGATCAGACAGTTCATTCAGAGGTGGTAATGATGGCTATAATTCTCCACCTGAGCACCCATGTCCATTTCTTCAGCCCGTGTTAGAGCTTTGTGAAATGAAGAATGATATGTGTCGTTTGAAATGTTCTCCTTGTTTCTCACTCTGCACAAACATACAAACATTCACTGTCCAACCTGAGATAGGGCGTTGAGCTACATAACATTTGTTTCATTACAGATGAACATTTCAAACTAAGTTGTCTGTGCTTGGAGTAACTTAGTTGCTGTTTTATTCCATGGTATAGTTTTAAGAGATTTCAAGTAATGGTTTCTAAATAAACATGATGTAACAGAATGTACTCCTGTGTATTCTTGAATGTTATCATGCTTTGTGAAAATACAACGTTTTGATATATTTTAAAAAGTACTGAACACTTCAGTATTTTTTAAAAGCAAGTACTCCAGTACTTTAACTCAAGTAATAATTTGACAGAGAAACTGTCACTTGTATTGGAGTAATATTTGACATGGAGGATCTATACTTTGGCTTAAGTAATGAAGCTGTGTACTTGGTCCACCACTGATCCCAAGTCCTCCTCCACATAAAAAGGTCCACCCGTGTTGTTACTGTCTCACCTGTAGACAGCCAGACACGTCGCTGGGTGGTTGAACAGTCTGTCCAGGATGTCAGGGCTCAGCTCTCTCAGGTATTCATGGAGGTTCTTACACTGCAGCTGCACGCGCAGCTTCATGGTCTGTGAAAGACAGAGGGGAGTCCGTGAACGCACCACGAGACACGTTAAAAATCTTTAACAAGCCACAAAAAAAAATGAAATCTTTAATTTGCTATATAACACATTTATCATAAATGTGCAGGTAATGTGTTAGAGTCATGAGTCCATCACAAAGCAGCTACAGGAGGCAGAGATCTCTAAAGTAAGTCGTCTTTATAACAGCAGATTATTTACCGTGAGGGTAGATTCAAAGTTTCTACGGATTCCTCAAAAGTTTGATGTTATAAATCCAAACATCTACATTGTTGTCATCCGGCACATCTCTGTCCCTGAGAGGCCATGTTTCATATCACGTGATCCTGAACAAGTCTCCTCATTGGTCGTCGACTTCTTCAGGTTTCTCAGTAGCAGTCATTGAACAAGCTGAACGCAGCAGCGCCGCCTGCTGGATGAGGCTGATCCTGGTACATCTACAGTATCGTTTCTTTATGATTGCTGTCTGTTAGAAATAAACTGAAAAATAAAGCAGGTTGGAAAATGTAATAATAACACGCATTATAAAGAAAGCTATTAACTCATAACAAAAACAGACTGAAGCGGGTTCAGAATCAAATAAATATCTCCAGGCACAGATTTATTCAATCACATCATGAAACCTGCAGGTAAAACACAAAGCAGGTAAAAATCAGCAAAGATAATGTCCACATATAAAAAATGTGGTTAAAGGTAATAACCTCAATATGAACAAATAACAATGTATGCAGATGAAAGTGTCATTAACATTAATGGGGTACAAATACAGACCGACAATGCTTTGTAAGGCAATATTCAGCATGGATACACAAACATGTTCTCTTTTTGCTTTCTGATCATATTTTGAATACAAATGTCTTAAACTGTTACGGTTCGTAAACAAACTTTGACTTATTTACTACAAAATAACAGCTTGAGTGAGCCGGTTTGGGCTGTTTGGGTATTAAAGCATCTTAGAAGTCTTCAAATGACTATCAATGTGTTTTATAATCTCACCTGTGAACTGAAGAAACTGACTGTGTCGAAAAGACAAGAACAAATATTTTTGATATATTCATCTTTAATATTTCAAAAACACCACATGTAAATGACACACTGTCTCATGTGTTAGTTGAGATTTTACACAGTTTGTATTTTGTACATTTAATGTTCACACACAATACAGTCTTACATTCAAACACAGCTCCAGATTGTCTCACTGTGTTTCTGCTGTGATGTGTTCAAAGGCTGATTTTTAAATATGAGACAACATGACTTAAAATACTTACATTAACATTTTAGCTCATAACATTACATTTTGTTTTCTTGTTGTTTACGTCTCTAGAGACATAAACAACGTGCACTCAGCTTCAACCTTACAACAGCTTTCTTCTTCAGTATAAACATTAACACGTGATTAATGAGCAGAACATTTCTATTGAAGTAAAACCGACCATAACTCTGACACTGAGGAAAAACAACTAAACTGACCTTGTTCATTAAGAACTTATAAACATTTGATGACTCTGATCGAGGGACAGATATTCTTTAGATCAGGCTCCAAATACTCTCCTCATCATCAAACAGATCCAAACAAACACAGGAGAGATGAAGAATCTTCTCAGGAGTCTTCTTTCTCCTGATACCTGAAACAAAAATAACAATAATACATTTTATTTAAAGGCCTTTCAGAGCACTCAAGGTCACCGTACAGGGCAGAGTAAAAAAAACGAGTTTGATAATACATCACATGATCAGAAAAAGATCCCACTGCAGCTCTTACTGTAACACACACAGTGGTAATGTTGGTTACCTGCAGTGTATACAGGTGAAGAAGACCGTCTGTCCTTCATCAGCCGATCTCATCTGCCTGGTGTGATAAATCATCCCCTCTTTGTTACAGCGAGAGCAGCGTCTGTCGATCTACAGAGAGCAGGAATCCTCATTATTACACACAGACACACAAACAGACAGACAGACAGACAGACAGACAGACAGACAGACAGACAGACAGACAGACAGACACACACACACGCACACACGCACACACGCACGCACACACACACACACGCACACACGCACACACGCACACACACACGCAGCAGTGAGTGTGTTCTCACCACAGGTCCTTTCAGCTCCGAGTCCACATCGTCCTCCAGAGACACAGACTGCTCCACAGGGTTAAAGATGACTGTGGAGCGGACCTCCTGACCTGAGAACTCTGGACCAAAACACACACAAGCACACACAGAGACACACACATACAGTTCAAACAGCTGTTTAATTTAATTTGGTTTTTCTTTGATTGTTACCTTAAAAAAGGGTTACATAATGCTGTGAGATGCAAGCAAAAACAAAACACCCAAACAACATGATAAGAGACCAAGAGGATGTAAATGAAATAAATCAAAAACACAGTTTAAGGACATAAAATAAAAATTTAAGCATTTAAAAAAACAAAAGGTAAAGAAAAACAGACATCAATAGAGATCAAAATATTAGAGATGAAAAGTCTTCATAGATTCAAGAGATTAAAAGAAATTTAAAAGATAGAAGCATTAATATGAGATGAAAATAATTAATTGCATCAACGCTATCGAAGACATTAAATCAACTAAATGAGATAACAGCAGTCCAAGGTTTAAAAACAACATAAAGAAAAAATACAATAGTATATTAATACTAGATGAAGTATCTATAGAGATTAAAGAAATATGAAAAGATGGAAGCAGTTAAAAGAAATAAAAGCAATAAAAAGAAACAAAAGACATAAAGCAATTAAAGGATAAGACTGCATAAGATAAAACCTACCTGATACAGGGATGGAGAAGGAGCAGCGAGGGCAGCGCACCACGTCCTGAACTCCTGGGAGAGGGAGGATGTTTCCACACTCAGAACAGAAGTTTGGATCACCGGAAAAACATGACATCTCTGTGTGCAGAAAAAAAAACAGAGTCAGGAGGCAAGGTTATTTATAGAGCATCATTTGCACACAGATTCTAATTCATTCATTGCATGTGTGATTCAGCCTTCAGGATAAAAGTGGACCCACCCCTTTTGACTGTATCCTAACCTGAAGAAGACCATGGAGGTCAGGACAGGTCATGTTTTTCTCGTTTGTTAGTGTTTTCAGGATGAATACCCTGTTAACATGAAGGTATTTTAAACGCATCCTTGGCTCTGACAAGTGTCTGTAGATGCTCTTTAAGAATATACCACTGAGCACCTGCTGTCCTGATTTTTCCATCTTTCCATTAAGAAATATGACGATGCTTCTGAAAGGAACTTAGACTGTCTATGTGGTGACTTCAGAGGTAACTAGAATGAAAATACTGGTGACTGATGGACAGCAACTGAGGCACAGTATTTAGTTAATTCAGAAAAACAGAGAAGATTTGAATCATCATGAATTCAAGATAATTCAAGATAAGCTTTAATTCATAGATAAAACAGAGAAAATAATTGTCTCAAGTGAAAGTTATACACTTCTTTAACTTTGCCATACATCTTTATTGTTATTTGCATCACTGCTTCTTTTGTTTGAATCTATTAAAGTTCATTTGTCTTTATATTCAAACGTTAACCTTTTTATATGAATAATAGTCTCTCTGAAGACTGTCAGCATCCCCCACTTCAGTCGTTCAACAAACATAACTTGTCTTGACATTGTAAACATCCTTAAATTTAAAAAGTATAATGTCGGAATAGTAGAGCTACAGGTTTGTATCCATTAACAGTCTGCCTGCCAGTGTGCCATATGACAAATTATTTTTGATGTAACATTACAGTTTAGGTTAAAACATGAGCTTCAGTGTTTTTCTGATTTTAAAGCATACAAGTTTCTTAGAACAACCTTTAAACCACAGCCTATCCATGCTTTAAACCCGTTAAATCATCCTTCTGATCGTTTAGTACAGCAGGCTCACGTTAACTGATCAAATGCTTACCTTAATGTTTCTAGATAACTCAAATAAACAGAAACAACCCGCAGATTTCAGCCACCGTCCGTGATCGTTGTGTTGTTGATGAAAGAGCATGCACACCACACTGCGCGGTCCTCAGCGTCGCGAGCTGTGATGTCATAAATGTGCGACTGAGGTCCCGCTTTACTTTGAACCTATGCTTAGAACCAGCTTTAAACTTTATATACTTCTGTGAACTCCTACCATCATAGACATATAAAGAGTTTTATATTTTTACGTCTTTACCCTTCATATGTCTATGTCTGACTTCTTTGTTGATTGATTTTTTAAATATATATCTTTGATGATACATGTGTCAAAAGGGGTAGCAAGTTATCACATTCAATTATGATTTAATTCAATTATGATTTAAAGTGTCTACACTTTTTTGGAATCAGGGTTGTACATGATGTCCTTTTGTGTTGAAGTCTGTTTTATTTAATGACTAATGATATTTGTGACACAAATTAGGTATGGGTTCTTATTGCATCAATGGATTGAAGTTTTATACACCTAATTTTCATTGGCCTGTCACAGCATAAACATCCAGGTGTTCGAGTACCATGAAAACAAAGGGCAGGTATGTATATGGAATGTAAGTTAATCAGTTACTATATTAAGAAACTATGTCAAGTGTCAAACCTGTACTCGCCACTTCATTTTGTAGAACTAATACAACAGCCCTGAGATAAATATTAACCTCTAGGCATTTATATAGTGAGGTGTTCATCCATACTAAGCCTATATAAATTAAAAGACCACCTGTGTTTAACCAGTATATGTCTATACAGTACAAATCCGTTGTAGCTTTAATCTAGATGTACTGAGGAAACTGTCAAGTGTAAATACCAATGGGTGGACAGGTTGACATAAAACCGAAAGGGTTAAACGAACGTACAAAGGTAGAGAGAAATACTATTAAAGCACGTCTTCTTGTCAATCTCACCCGCATCCTGCTGGTCAAAGCCTGAGCCAGCTCTAACCATACGCTTCATCAAAAGGAAAGTTTTATATATAAAAGAAACAATGATAATAATAAATATAATCTGAATTTTAAAAGCTGAAAATACAACCCGAGTTCCTACAAAGTTGTGAGGCTGTGTGAAATGTTGATAAAACAGAATCTGATGTTAAAACCTCTTGGGCTATGATTTTGAATTCTCTTTTCTGACTTTTTACTTTTAGGTAACATTGACTTAAAGTTACCTAAAAGTGATAGATACCTCTTGAAAATCTTTATGGTGTTGAGCAAAAAGGCAATAACAAGGCGATGGCTCGGTAATCAGTGGATAGACACTGTGATAATACAAATACAATACATGGAGCAAATGACTTACAAACTAAGACTGCAGAGGGACAGATATGAGACTTTATGGGAAAATGGAACAAATATCTCACACAAAGAGGTGATAACCTATCTTACATTTGATATTGATTGATCTCTGTAAATAATGTTGCTATTGCTGTAGTTTCTGGCAACGCACATGAATCCCCCATGTATAAATTACATTAAACTGTAGCTACTTCCTTTAAATTATTTGTTATTGTTATTTTTACTTTTATCAGTGTTGTTTTTGTTATTATTTTACATGTATCTATCTTATTTTTGTTTTCTTACTCTGAGTTTTTACACTCTTCTTTCCATCCCTTATGTCAAGATGGTGCAACAGAGCTGTTTTGTATCCTGTATACTTAAAAAATATTAGACAAAGTAAAAAAGAAAGTATTTACAAAAAATGAAAAAAAAAAAACTGAATTTGATGGTTTATAAATCATTTAAAGTCTGGAAACAGATACCAGTGTATTTAACCTCTGAGTGTTCTGAGAAAACACAAGCTCTCATATTATTCTCAGGATGACCTTCAGAGGATATCAGACTCACTCCTTCAGTGAAACCGTCCAGGGGTCACTTGACTCCAGGGCGTGCTACATTTCCCACCATTCGTCCCTCTGTCAGTGAGAAACAGCTCCTTTAACGTTTTTGTGAAACAGGACGTAGATCATGAATCAACAGGATGACCGGAAACACAGAGAACTGCTGATCACAGCTCCTTTTTTCAACATGTCAGTGTTTTTCTGTTTCTTTATCTCTCTGAACAGCTCCTGCTCACCTCCTCCTCACTGACCCCTCAGAAAGACAGTTCACTGACAGCAGCTCGCCCCATGTACCACATGTTCTACTACTGCTGTCTTCTTCCTTTTAAAGTCAGGGTAGTATTATATTAAAATGCAAAAGTAACAGTTTGGGAGGGTACGTTTCATTTCCAGAGAAGCAGTTTGAGCAGATTATCACAACATTAGCTTCATGTTTATGCTCCCTTTCAGTCAGCAGAGGTTTCTCCTTTTATTCTAACTGGCTGAAACATCTCCACAGCTTCACAGGGAAACTTTTTCAATAGATTCTCAAAGAGGGGGTTGCAAGAGGCCTTCCAAAATTCAAATACCATTTTTAAATAATTCAAAATATCATTTTAAATTATCAACTATTGTACAAATACATATCAAACAGTTCTTCAACTTAAAATGAAGCCATGCAAATCAAAAATTTCATCAGTTTTCTGCTTTTCTTTGTTGCCACACAACCCCTGAGGTGACGTGCACAAATACAGTAGGTAGACTCGGTATCTCAGCGCAGTTAGTTGAAGTATGTCAGGTTTTAGGTCAGTGTGAAACTCACAGACATCCTATCATCTGCTCACCAAACGTATGTTCATTCCCTGCTGAAGTCTAAACATGAAGATTACTTCTATTCTGCTTCTACCATTTTTTATTAATTAATGTAAAACAGTATGGTGGTTGTTATTTTCCTCTGTGTTGTTTGTGGTGGAAATCTGGAAATGATAGACTCAAACAACAACGGTTTGTCTTTGTGAGCTTTATTCCGGCCTTCAGTAAGCTTTGCAAAGCGGTCAGATGGCAGAGTGATCTAACAACCGAGACAAGGTCTGCTCAACTGACCCAGAGTGAAGATACAACACGTTACTTATCCTCTTCAGAGAATAATATTAACACATCATTAAGCATCTTCAAAGAACTGTGAGACAAACAAGAGAGTTTCTTATCACCTCTTGCTTCCTGGTCACCTTCCTGACTTCTCACCTTATGGTCTGCTCCTCAGCCATGGGAACAGATAACAATAAGCAAATCACAGGAGGTTTGGTATGTGTGAATGTTTCTAGCTTCTGATCAAAGCAAGAACAACATACTATCATGTCTGTATTTTTACCACCACATGTTCTAATATCTGCTGCTTTTGGATTGGCTTATTGGTGCTTACAAGCAGCTGTGAGCCAACCTCCAGGGGCAGCAGGGTCTAGGAACTCCCAACTTAGCAGATGCTAACAGCTCACTTCTGTCCAGCTCTGCTCTCTCATCCTAACATGCTCAATTTGGATTTAACCTTCCTCTTGTGTTAGGGTCGGCACCGACCCGTTTTAGTTTTTAAATGCATAAAATAACCACATAAATTTGTTTTATTGCATCAAGGCTTTTTGACTTTGTCAGGAAGCTCTATTTAAACAAAATAAAACAGCTTTTTTTCACTTAATTATAAAATGCCCTGGTTGAAATTATAACCTTTGTGTTGTTAGGGTCGGTTTCGACACGGTCATAAAAATAAGATGAAAAAGCAACAATTAGAACCAAAACTGAAATCCTAAGTGCACTGTCAGTCAACACACTGACAGCGAGCTCCTCTCCCAATTATGTGAGCTTTAGGGGATTCTCATTTTGCATTGTTTTCCAGTATACCTGCACAAAAACAAAACAAACAAAGATGGGTATATCCAGACATGTGGCGTCAATTCACTCATTTGAGTGGTCATTTTGGGGAGCTTGCCTATGTTCCCACAGCCCTATGTTCTGACATTTAGGCATCTATAAGCTCTGCTTCAGCTGAAACCCTTTTCAATCAGCCTATTTTATTTTTTCTTGTAATGATTGAGATTGTGACGATTTCTGCTGCTGAAATAAAATTACTCATTCATTCATTCATTTATTATGAAGTGCTTGCAAAACCATTTGTGAGAGGATAGGGGTTAAAATGAAGGGAAATGTGGGAACATAGGGATGACCCCCATTGGACTTGCAGAGTGCACATCTCCAATTTGCAGCATGCAAAAATGAGAAGAAGATTTTCAGTGAGCCAAGTTGTGGATAATATTTTTGGTTAAAATGAGGGAGAAAACACAGAACAGTATGAGGATGAGCAGGTTTCTGAGGAGGAAGACAATGTGGAGTATCATCCAGAAGACACAGACACATCTGATGAGTCTGATTAGGAGGTCACTGGAGGTGAAGCTGCTCTCCCTGAAAGATTCAAGTCCAAAGGTGGTAAGATCTTTTGGAGCTCAGTACCTCATGATGTACATGGCAAGGCAGCTGCTGCACATGTCATCTAAAAAGAGTCATCATATATGACAAACCTTTAAGGAAGAAAAGTCCATGGCGACATGTGGAAGGTCATTGATGAGGAATACCTGGATGCTTATATTACTTTTTTTGCCTTTTTCTTGAAGTAATTATGTATGGGTCGAAACTGACCCGTAACACCATAGATGTTACTATAGTTAATAATATTGAAATGAAAAATAAATAAAACACATTTATTTCAGAGATGTGTTCTAATACCCTTCAGTAATAGTCAGGTAACACAACAACCTTTACTTTAATTATATAATTCTCTTGAGGTTCAGTTTACCATTTTTTAAAATTGAAATCGAGGGGTATACTGACCAAAAAAGGCAGAGAGGCCCACACCAAAAATATTAAAACCAAAATGTTCATGGATAAGGAAGCCTAACAAGGTAACCAAGAGATGAGAAACCAATTGGCTGATAGTAAATTGTTTTTAGTGTATTTTACAGCTGATTTAAGACACGGGTCGAAACCGACCCGTTAACACAAGAGATGGTAACAGAAATCTAACACAATAGGAAGGTTAAAAGAGCCAAGATCATGATGACAAATGCAAACCTTGATGCTTCAAAACAGAAGTCAACAAAACACTGGGTCACAGCTCATTGGTTGTAAGCTCCTTGTACACCGTGTAGTGTGCTCACTGCTGCCACTGGTGGAAAAGAGGAGTATTACAGAAATATGAATAAATGATCAAATGGTACGTTTATGTCCCTCCTTCTGTTCTTTCAGTGCTCTGGTCAGTTTGTGGAAAATAAAGGAAATCCTCCCTGGTTCATGCTGACCTTTATCACTTCAGACCACATGTTTTCAGTCATTTTGCATCTGGTGTCACTGATCTCCAATTTACTGGTTTGTTTTTACCCTAAGAGGCTGCTGAAACTGTAAAATCATGTTTTCTTTTTCATTCTGGCAGACACATCAAGTCCTCAAGCTACCTGGGATCAACAAATCACTAGCACTGAAACATCTTTCAGTTTTTCCAAAAGACTTTATTAGCAGTCGACTGTTTTTGGTCAGAGATTTAGCACAAATCTATTTTAGCCAAAATCAGAGTCTCAATAAAACCCCAGTTAGCATGAAGCGTGGATACACTGTGTTAACCAAGCTTTTGTTAAACTAAACTGATAACTGATAACTGTTTGTTCACCCCAATCTCATCTCATCTCATGATCAAATATGATGGAAAACAAGGTTTTAGGACTCTTAAAGTGTCTGGATAAATATGTTTTTTGTTTGCCTGAAGGTCTATGATCAAAACTTGGTTAATAAATGTATTTTCTGAACGTTACTGTGGAGGAGTTTTGCATCCTTCAACTGAGATCTAACCAAGCTGTTCTTCAGAGACTTGAACCTCGTAGGACTCATTGCTCACCTTTAAACTCCAGATTTAAGACATGAACAGAAACCTGAGCATCAATGAAAAAGAGACTCAGAGCGTGTGGACAAATATCAAAATAGTCGATTTTATTTATACTGTATTAAAGTTATAAACACATCAGGCAGTGGTTGAACTCATCACCATACAGACGTGGGAGCCGATCAGTCTCATTGATAATCTCCCAGAGCTGATTACAGTACAGTGATAATCTTTCTCTGCCTTCCTCAGTGGTTCTTCAACAAACCGAAGCCGACCAAACACATGTTTGGATGTCATGGTTACATCATAAAATCATCAGTAAAATGTAAGAGTCATTCAGGTTTCAATCTCAACTGCAGCTAAAAAAAACAAAAAAACACATTAGAACTTCAAGTTCAGGACTTAAAACATCTGAGACAGTTTAATCCTTCATTACAAACATCTCAAACCAAGAGAGAGCGAGAGAGAGAGTCTTAAACCTGTGACCCTCTGAGTTTCCTTCAGCGTTAGCAGTTTAAATTAAACAACAAATATAACATCAACAAAAACATGAAATCATTTCAGGCCTTCCAAGTCCAGCTTAAGCAGCAGATCGACCTTAAACCCCTCAGCATGTTTCAAACAAAGAGATCCAGGAGAATCGTCTGTCCAGATATATAAATTTTACACTACATAAAAACTGACGTTTCTCTAAAGTTTGTTTTACTGCACACGTCTGTCACCTTCTGAATTTAGTGAAAACCATGAAAAAGTTTGACCCCAATGTACGAGTCATCTGAAAACTCACTGAGACAAGCTGTTCACCTCAGAGTGAGATCATAAAACAGGAGAGTTCAAAAGTCACTGACAGAAAATGAGGACTTCACTTTAGTTTCTAACAAGATTTATGATTCATCATAATTTTTTGTAAAATACAAAAAAGTTAAAAGATTTTAAAAAATAGTAAAAATGTCAAAAATAGTCAGAAATCATTGATGAAATGTCAAAAAATAAAATTTTAAATAAAAAAGATGAAATGTAAGAAGAATCAAAATTTGTAACGTTTAACAACAAGTAAAAATTTAAATGTCATGAATAAAGTAGATATGTTGTTGATAGGATGGAAATGTTACAAATAAATCTGAAATACTAGAAAATGAGTCAAATGGTCAAAGTTTATCAAAATGTTGGACTGTGGCAATAAATGAGAAATGTTGAGATCAAAGGTAACTGAGGTTCAAATATTTGAAATAACATCAAAAGGTCAAAATGTTAAGAACAAAATGAACGGAGGTGTTTAATTTAGGACAGATTTAAAATGTTAAGAGTTCACCTGAAATCCCCAGAATTAATCTGAAATGTGGAAAATAAATATTAGATGTCCGGAGTAAAGTAAAGACTTTTAGAAATCAAGTCAAATTTTGGAAATAAGATGCAAGAAGGACAAAGATGAAATGTTTTATAAAATAATGTTAAAATGTTAGGAATAAATGTGAAATGTCAATTAAAGATGATGTTTCGGTAATGAAATAGAAATATTAACTTTGTTGAAATGCTATGTAGAAGTCAGATGATAAACACTGAGGTTAAAGTGAAAATGTTAGAAACAAAGTTTTAACCTTGAAAACAAGATCTGATCAAAATTTAGAAAATATAGTTAAAACGTTCAGAACAAAGACTCAGATAAAAAAGATGTATAAATGTTGATGAAGAGATGAAATGTTAAAGATGAAATGAAAATTGTAAGTGAAATGTTAAAATACACAAAGTTTTGTAGTATTGAGAAGTTGAACTGTGTGAACTTGAACTTGAGTGAAGTTAATCTCAAATTATAAAGACTCTTCCTCTGATTTATTTTCTCTGACCGCTCTCTTGTTCTCAAAGTCTGACTTCATTTCAACAGGAAGAGATGTTCTTCATCTTTATTTTAAGCTCCGCCTCCTGTAATCTGTAAACATGTGAACCTGATCTGTTCTTCATGTTCAACACACTGAGGCTGTAACACCGTCACATCATCTCTGCTGTATTCAGTCTCATCTCCACTCACTGATCCAGAAGCAGCTGATCTTTAAACATCTCAATCTGCTCCTCATCACACACACACACACACACACACACACACACACACACACACACACACACACACACACACACACACACACACACACACACACACACACACACACACACACACACACACACACACACACACACACACACACACACACACAGAATCATCAAGTTAAAACCACTCATGTTTTGGCAACTTCAAACTAAGATTTCCGAAGTTTCAGACAGAAGCGTGGTCCTCTAGTGAAACATTATCTGCTGTTGGAGCAGTTCTGATCCAGATCCATCCTTATACGCATCACGGTGTGTCTCTACCTTCCAGAGTATCAACATCTGTGTTTGAGGAGCTCACACTGCAGATGGTACACAGAGAGGGGTGAGACAGGTCCTCAGTAATCTGTAGCTTCAAGTCTTCTTCACTACAGCACGATGTTCATTTAGTAAATGATGATCCCATTTAGAGTTTGAACACAAGGAAGCAGGGGAGGAGTTAGACAGGCATGTTTGTTTTGATTGGTTGGTTTTAAATTGTGTTTTTGTTTTAAACTATCCTCATTGTGGTTTAAATGTCACAGTAAGTTTGTGAGAATGAATTCCTCTGTGGATCTGACTCCAGAGGAAGAAACAAGATCAGGGTTTGTTTTCTAATCTAGTGTCCAAGTGGTGATATTTGTTCTGACCTGAAGTTTGTGTGATATGACTAATTGATTAATTGATTATCATTATGAAGCAGCTGAATTTGTGAGCATATCTCCTGACCCCTGGACTCTCAGAGGCCTTGAGTCTTATCAGCCAACCAAGGATCTGATCAGCTGTTGCATCCGTTTGGACTCACTGCTCTGTGCTTCTCGTTGAGTGCAAGGGGAAATGTTGGCTGTACTTCTGTGTTTTGTGTTTAACCAGATGGCATATTAGCTGGATGCTAGAACCTGCTGACTAGCCCAGCAGGCTACAGATACATCACAAGTTTCTGAGCTCTGATTGGTTGTAACATCTAGAGACATTTTCAGTCTGCGTCCATCAAAACAAACAGAATGTGTTGTGTGATGTCTGAGTATGACTGACATCCTCTCTGTGAGCCTCTCTCTGACAGACGTGTGGATGTGATACGTAGTTAGCTGGTCCTGGATCAGGCTACTGTAGTTAGTTAGGTTGGAGTCTCCGTCCTTGAAGCAGAAGCTGTAATTGTAACCATCAGGCTTCATGTAATGACCCTGTTTATCACTTAAAAGCTGCTTTCTCTCCCTCTGCACACAACTCTCTGCTTCTGATTACTCCTACAGATCCAAACAGAAACATCAGATGTGAACAGTTGGATCAATAACAATAGGTTCTTTCAGAATCATTGCAAAATCTTTCCCCACATTTGAACCATCAGACTATCTGTCTCCAAGTGGATGGGATGAAGATCCACACTGACACACACTGACACTTCTCCCTCTGTGGGTGATTGGAGTTATTTTCTGCTCCCAGCCTCCACCTCTGAGTGTGACGCTGGATACACAGAGTGAAGACCAAACAAAGAGGGCCCAGAAAACAAGGCACGGTGCCATCAACTGTTCATGTCCTTCTGTGAAAGTCTGGACTCTGTGAGTCCATGCTGATCCTGAACCAGCACCCTGATCCAGAAGCTCACTCACTAACAGGCCGTCTCTCTGTGCTGCCGATTCCTTCATGACTCCCAGTGTCAGCTGATATTCTTTGGTCTGAGAGGGCGTTCCTCTGAGTACAGCTCTCTCCCTCTTCCACACGTCACATTGTCTGATCCGGTTTGTACCCAGCTCTCAGCTCCAGCTAACGTCATAATGAGTCCAGCCCTCAGGGGGAGCCAGGAACACCCTGCGACCGCGGTACAGGAAGCTGACCACACCCCTGTAACCTGTGCGAGGAACTCCAGACTTCAAGTCGTCCATGACACCCAGGTTTCGGGCAAAGACTTTAAAACTGTCGCGGCTCGAGTACTGGACCCTGAATGGTCCAGGACCCTTTAAGCTGCCCCCCTGTTGCAGGTCTTCAATCTTCACCAAGGGGGCGCTGTAAGTCTCCTGGATGAACAGGACCTGGTACTTGTCTTTCAGTAAATAAGATAAATCCAGTTTGGTGAAAGGCACAAACTCCGTGTTGAGTTTAATGTAGCGCAGGTACTGGTCGAAGAACTGACCTAAACTCACGCCTTTACGGCCGAACGTGATCGTCCGCGAGATCTCGGGCCGGATGCAGGAGCGGTCTTTACGCTGCTCCGGTTGACGCATCCAGTCATCCCAGAAGGCCGAGGGCCATTTGGGCTCCAGCTCGTCCCACATGTCCTTCAGCAGCATCCAGCCCAGCCCGGGGAAGAAGTCTGTCCTGTGCAGGAGCTGGGCTTTGGAGGGATCCACCAACGCGTCTCTACCGTTATCGTTCCAGGCAGAGACACACCACAGGGAGGGGTCTGAGCGCAGGATCGGATACAGGGCCCGGAAATACTCAAAGAAGTCTGGCGCCACCTGGAGGAGGGAGATAACTAGAGTGAGATCTGATCCAAACATAACAACACAAACCAGGAGAAGAGCATTTAGAAAACCTTTACTCTTTAGTCTAAAGGATACAGTTAAAAGACCAGATCAAAGCGTTTGAGCTGCTGAAAGCTGTCACAGCACAAACAATCTGAGAGTAAGGTAACCCAGGTAAACCACCACATCCTCTCTGGTCGCCAGCAGGTCAGACTCCCAGAGGATGCAGGGTAATCTGAACCTGATGGGAAGATGTGGTTCAGTTTTGTTTTGGGGTAATTCAATCTGTGTGTCACTTAGTCCTGGATTAACCTTTAGTCTGAGTCAGCAGACTGTAAAAGGCCGGTTCACATGTAATCCGGGTTTATTCTAAATTTGTGACAGATTAAACAAACGGTCAATAAGCTCAGTCTGTTTCCACTTTTAAATACCCAGTTTATCTGACTGGATGACCTCTTGTTTGTGAGGCTGGATATCCAGTAATCACAGGACTGAGGGTTCATGAGGACTCTACAGTTTTGAGAAGAACAGGTCTTTTCACCTCACACTTCACACACACTCGTGGACTTTGTTTTGACCCGTGACTGGTGATGGGCATTTTGTATTTATACGTGTGCCTCTGCTCGCAGCCTTCACAGTCTGTACAGAGTGTATCATAGAGCACCGAGGCTCAGTACAGCCTCTTCTCTTCTCACTGTTAGATTAATATCCTCAGATGATTTAGACTTTAAACGCTGACTCAGACTTCTGTATACTTCATTAAGCCCTCCTGCTCTGAAGTCCCAGCTTCCTCTCCTTCTTTCAGTCCTGAAGGACGGTAATCTCAACCTTTGCTCTCTGGATTATTGATCCAAAATGTGTTGATCCAAAAGTCTGAGCTGAAAGAAACCAGAAAGCTTTCTGAATGAACTACATGTTCAAGTTTTCTGCTTTCATATTGAATCTACTGTATTGGTCCAAATGTAAGACGATGCTGATGAAAATATTTCAGCTCAGTGACAGCTGTCTCTGCTGCAGTGATAACAATTATCTTCAACTCAGCATCCTAACTCTGCCTCAGTTGTTGAATAACGCCGCCTACTACTGAGTGTCCTTGTTCTTGACGATCACCATGTCTCTCCATCTTTCATCCCCCTGCTGCTGTAGTTGTGAGTGACAGCTAGCCTCAGTCATGAGGGGTACACTCGCTTTACAGTTAACTAAAGTAATTTTGCTCTTGTTCACATACTACAGGGTCAGAGAGTCACTTACTGCTGATAGGAGCCTCATACAACCACAAATTATAAAAACATGACTTTCCCTTTAAGTAACTGTGTAATATGTATTCTGATTATTCAGTGAATAGTTTCTATAGTCAATGACTAGTCAGCTGTTAAAACAGTCATGATCCTTCTTTGTTCTCTGAGCTCAGGGAGGAACAGCTCCCTCTGAGCGGTCTGTCAGAAACATGTTTATGTGTGGTCCTGAAGGAATCAGGGTTGAAAACATCAACTCTCATTGCAACATCGCTGGTTTGAGGCCAGCTGGGAACATTTGGTTCATGCCATGCTCCATCTGCCCCTCTCCCCTCACGTCCAGTCATCTGTTCACTGCTGACTTTAAAAATGCATCAAAACTTCACAGGAATGAAACGTGAGTTTAAAAAAGACGAGTTTGAATATGAGGGTCCACTGCTGGGCCTCTGGATCAGCCACAGGTCAGCTTTTATAGACAGGCAGAGCTGTTCTCTGAGCTGTCAGCAGTACAGAAAAGAGGAAGCCACTTTAGAGCAGTTATGTAAGTAAATCCAGATTTTCTGCTCACTGCTGAAATTATAGCTGATTTACAGAGAACAGTTTCTCCCTCCAGCTGCTGCCTCAAGTCAAAATGAGTTGGAGTTTCCTGTTCTTGTTTCCTGCTGCTCAGGCACTTTTTACACCTGAATGTTCACTTCTACATCTTCACTGTGTGGAAGCAGCATAAATAATCTCATTATCAGATAAATCTCAGCACACTGGGATTACAGCTCAGAATATCTGACAGTGTTTGCTCTTTCATGGTGTTGCTCAGTGTTTCAGCTGTGACTGAAGCAATGCTTCATGCCTGAGCTGCTGCTGCTGCTCTTCCACAGGAATCTCATCTGTACTGAAGATTATTTAAAGACAAATATGGAACCAGAGGGAGCAGCTCCATCATCATTAACCCACATCTGAATGGGAGCCACATGTAATTAGACTGTTACCGCAGAGAGGCAGTCTGAGCTGCTCCACGCAGACTGAGCCACCAGCAGGAGCATCATTATGAGAGCTTCAACCCTCAGACTTTACTTTAGCGTTCCTACTCCTCTAGAGGGCCCAGATTTAGCACACACGTCTGCTCTCTGTGGAAACGTGCACAAATGAGTGTATGAGAAAATAACTAATGACAGACAGACTGACAGACAGACTGACTGACTGACTGACTGACTGACTGACTGACTGACTGACTGACTGACATACATACATGCTGTTTGAATCCCTTCCTCAGTGTAAAACATCATTCAGCTGTATTTTACAGTCAACTGGGACAAAAAGAAACATTCTTATATCATTATGACGATCACTTCAAGAGATTTAAGCTTTAAGTGTTATATCAGATCTGTTAGCCTCAGCTGTGTGTCCTCCTGCTCTTTATGGGACCATGCTGGATCGTATTTCTATTAAATTAGAAACAGCCAGTTACATCACCTTTTTATAGAAAACAAACTCGAATGGCTAAAACAGCAAGTTACCCTCACAGAAACATAAGTTTCTGATCCAGTGATGACTTCTTAAGTGCTGTGTCACACAAACGTTGGGTTGGATTTTAATTCCACATCATCAGTTACAAAACAGCTCGGAGAAACTGACTGTTGGGGAGAGAGGTAGAGCAGCAGCTCCTGTGTCCTGTGAGATTGAAACTCCTGTTATCATCAGTGCAGTGTGGTGTATGTGTAGAGAGCATAGACTGTATAATAAATGGACGTAGTATCAGTGACGTCACCCATCTGTTTCTGAAGCCCTGTTTTGAAGCCTATCGTCGGTGGGAGCCATGTTGGAAATGCTGAACTCAACCTAACTTCTGTTGAGCTAGTGTGAGGTAAAGGGGCGGGCTTTACAGTGCTTGCGTCTGTCAGTCAAGTCAACTGCACCTATAATTATGACTCATAATCTTAATATCTTCGAAACTGTGGTGTTCTGAAAAAATTCAACCCCTGTACAGTGTGTGCCGATCGAGAAACAAGCTACTCAGACTACACTCGTCTTTTGCACCAGGCTGTAACATGTTTATTTCTGCTGTAAAGATCGTCTTTTTTGAATTGGTGTGTATGTGGTTTCCGGTACTTCCGGAGCCAGCCTCAAATGGACGCTCATGGAACTGCAGTTTTTAACACTTCCATGTTAACCGCCCATTGGCTTCAATTCTCACAACTGAGGTTGCCCCTTGGTAAAGAGTGATGTAACAGCTGTTTGTGGTTAAAAATCATCTTCCTCTTAAATCTCTGTAGAGATCATGTCTGTAATGTTGTCAGACACTTATAATAACAATCTGAGCCTGTCAGGGACAAAAACAAGAACTGTTCTGACACCAAGATCCATCAAGGATTATGCTAAAGACATTACAGCCTGTTTACCTGCTGCAGACATTCAGAGACTTTTAGACCCCAGACTATGTCAAAACAAGGCTCAGGTTTATAATTTATAATTTTGTTATCCCTCGTAGCATTTAGGCAGAGATGCATCTCTGTACTGATGAAATTATCTTGCATGCATACTGATGTGGGGTTTGGATTTGACTTTTTGGCAGCAGTAACCCCGTTTATGTTCAAACTTTAGGGAAGAGCTCTCCTCTTTGTTTCCAATGTTTTATTTGTCCTCCCACCGACAGAACATATCTGTCTAATAAATAATAAAGATGCTAAATGGAGGTCTGATATCCTTTGTTGGGCTGTCCAGGTATTGTCTATGAGGGAAACACTGGAGGTGCATTACCTTTAAACTCTTAACCTGCTGCCTCCATGTCTGTTCACCTCTGATCAGCTACAGATGGAGAGACGTAATGACATCAAATAAGAGGAGTGAAGGGCTGACAGTGCCTTCTGCTGTTATAACGTAATACCTAAATTCTTTTTCATCTCAGTGATTTGAATGATTCTTCTTGTGTACAGACCTTCACCTGTCTAACCAGGTACTCTTACACCTCTGATCACATGTGAGTCATATGAGTAAAGATCACTAACCTCCAGGTCGTCCTCCACGATGACCACGTTGGAGTGAGAGAACCTGTTGAACACCTGGTTCAGCGCCCAGCGGTAATGTCGGGCGATCTTGTAGTAACCCTGGAACTTCCTGTGCTCGGGTCGGACTCTGATGTCAGACACGTCCGGCTGGCGGATGTGAGTCAACTGCTCTCCATACGAGCCAATCACACGAGCCGTCTCTCCGTGGCCGCAATCCTGGCTGACGATGATTGGGAAAAGCTCTGGGGAGGGGCGGTACTGGATGAGTTTGTCCAGGCTGCGTTTGACCGTCACTCTGTCGCAGGCGATGACCAGGATAGGAATGATGACTTCTGGGCTGGAGGAGGACAGTTTGTTGGTCTTTAGCTCCTCCTTTAGTTCAGTGGCATGCTGCTGCTCCACCTTAGACACAGCTGCTGTGGGAGCAGGTTTCTGTGTCTGTCTCACCTCCATCTGGTCCTTGACCTTGACGCCATCTTTGACAGGAGGTGGATGTTTGTGATCCTGCTGGACCACTTCATGTTTGACGTCTTTCTTCTCCTCTGTGTCTCTCTTCCCGACATCTCTCTGTCGAGCCCATACCGCCCTGTGACCCTCGATCTGCTTCAGCAGCTTTTTTTGCGTCTCCAGCTGAACCTCGACCTCCTCTGCCAGCCGGATAACCTCGCCAGCCAGGTTGACCTGACCTCCTTTCCCCCTGCCCATCCCCCACTCCTCCTTCCCAACGGGCTCAGCTCCTCCACCCTCCCCGAGGCGGCCGCTGGGGGGGCGACCCCACAGATACAGCAGAAGAAGAGCGTTCCATGCTACGAACAGGAAACCACCGCATAGTATCAGAGAGCTTTTCTTACGAACCATGGCCCAAAGACAGGAGGAGAGGGAGGGGAGGAAAAGGCTGTAAGGAAGGGAACAAGTGAAGGAGGCAGAGAGAGGATCCTACAGACGCCCAGGCATGCAGGGACTCTGTCACATTGTCATTATTTCAAACCCCAGAGTCATCCTGTGTGTGGTCAGGAGGGTGTCAGGAGGACCATTATCCCCTCTGTAATGACTTTACATGATCCTGATGAGGAATGCATGCAGTCCATGAAACACCACGCTGAGACCGAGAGGACGAACAGGAGGAGGAAGATAAAAGAAGAAGCAGAGGAAAGCTGGGGTCACTCGGGGCTGAGATGTTGCTCTGTGGTTGTTATCATTCAGCCATTGCCCTGAAAACAGAACAAACAAACAGTCAATAGGATGAAGCTGGGATAATACCCGGCAGACATAAACTGATCATCACAGTGAGAATGAAATTGGTAACACTCTTAACAGCATCGTCACGCTGTAATGTCAGACATGTTGTGTCCGATCTGCATAACAACCATCAGATAGAGAGGATGGCCGAACACCAGAAGAAGCTCAACACAGGGTCTCTAGAGCGATCATGTTGAAACAAACAAAGGTCTGAGGACAGGTAGGTCTGCTGATATAACTCACTGCTGAGGAAGAGAACTGAGAATTTGCGTTGTCCTCCGAAGACGAGGAAACTGTTACCATAACCAGAAAGGGAACATGATCTTAGTCACGTGACAGAAGTTTGGGTGTGGACTGCTACGGTCTGCAAAACATGCCATAACTGGCAGCTACCATAAAGTTTAGTGTATGAGACTAGGGCTGGGCGATAATTCGATAACGATAATTATCGTGATATAATTTTTCTCAAAAGAAATATAACAAATGTTTAATAGAAATTCGGTATAATTAAACCTGTTATTACACCTCCAAACCACTGGAAAGAGAGGGGGCGCTAATGAGCCTTAAACGCTAGTTGCACCCAACATTCGACAAAAGGAGAAGACTGCATTGAACAGCCAATCATGTTGCAGGGTGAGAGGTAGGCGGGGCTTAAAGACGTTTGGAGCAGAATGTAAAAATAGCTTAGACGAGCGACGGCGACACTGAAGAAAACTCAAAACCTAGCAGCTCAAAGCAGAGTCGTTAGTCTGACACTGTGTCGACTCTGCTTTAACTATTAACTTAATACACTTCATTAAATATAATTTCAGGATGAGGGTAAAGGAAGAGCACAGAGACAACTTCTGCTGTGAACACGTTTAATGTCCACCACGACCGTAGTACAACTGAACACTAAATAACCATGATGCATTCATTGTACTGTGGGTGCGACAACATCACTCTGCCTGTAATTCTTAGTAATCTTAAAAGGGAGAGCACAACTCAAAACAATACTCTACTAAACTCATAGACTGTACACAATTTGATATTTCTTTGCTTTAAATGTAAATGAAATTATGCAAATAACCTCAACCTGAGAAAAATAAGAATCTACAAACTAAAATTTCACAAAAATCTCATCTTACATTAAAGACCTGCTTCCTGAGCTTGACTCCTGTACAGGTAGCTAACAGGTATGCTAACTCCTCACAGTGAAAGCAGTTGATACTACAGAGCTACACAGCTGCCCAGAGACTGAACATTGTGGACTGACTCAGACGAAATCCTCAAACAGGAATACGGTTTAGACCTTTTACCCAGAAAAAGACTGTCTCAGTTACCTGTGTGACTAGTATTCTGGATTCAACATTTTCTTCTCTTAAATAAAAAGAAGACAAACCTTTTGATTAATAAACTCTATTAAAGCGGATGAGCAGTCTGTTTCCAGGCCTCCATCATCACAACAAAGATTCTATTCAAACTGGCAGCACCAAATAAAAACATGTCCTGAAAAATACCAGCTTACAGTAATGTAATAAATGAAGGTGATCATATTTTTCACTGAATCACTCGGTGCTAGTTTACAGTCAGGCATGTGATCAGCTGGTCGGTCTTTAAGTCTGTCAGCTCAGTCTACAGGCTCTCCCTCTGCTCCGATGCTTCACTTCTCATTGACTCTCTACTTATAACGGCTTGTTTAAACCTCCTGTCTTCACTTCTTATCCTCTCTGTTTGAGCGGTTTCTTCTTCAACCGCTGCAGGGTTGTAGTTTGCTCCGGGTACAGAAAAGGACCTTATTAAAGGAAAGCAAATATTCAAATGTCAGCAGCTTACAGCAGCTGTCAGCTGACACATGATGGTGAACCAGCATGTCAGGACAATCTATCATCTGTAACATTGAACACACAACAACGCCCAACATTATGAGGAAGTTAAATATCAGACCGGCTCTGCAGCTCGCTCTGTTCACGCTGCAGTCAGGTTTTAACTGAACAAACAGGGAATTTTTCCATCTAAGAGGCCAAATCTATAAAATGTAAAAACCCATGACTTTATGAGACTTACTCAGGAGGGCCAAACTCATTCTGAGAATGAGGGATACACGTGGAGAGGCTGAGGGTCTGTACCCTGAACAGACGTCCTGGGGGACTCTTTATCTGATGTTCTGTCTGTGAACCAGAGACACACATGAACTCAGAGACATAAGCCTTTTATTACTAAAGAACAGGACAGCAGCTGCTGCTTATGATTCATGTTCCTCCTCTGAAACCAACAACAGGAGATAAATGCTGTTTCTCTTTGTGCCCAGTAGCTCAGAGGAAAAGTTGACCTGATATAGAACCAGAACTTACTCACTGAATGTGCTGCCTGTTGGTACAATTGTTGCTGAGAGGAAACTCTGAGAGCAGGGTAATAACTCAGTAAATATGGGATTACTCAGCAGTCCACAGAATCCAGATGACCAAATTAGGACACACAGATGTGGTTGTAAAAGATGTAGTGACTACAGAGGAGCTTCTAACTGCAGAGGTATTGTAGTCAGAAGTTCATATCAGGATAGACCAGAACCAAAGCCAGAATCCAAACACTTAAGACCAAAACTTTAAGTTTAACTACACCATGACTCTGATGCATCTGTAAGCCAGAGGTCCAGTCAGTTTGAGCTAAAACAAATCAGTCTAACAAAGCTGGTTTAAGCCACTGATAGATATTCATATATCAAATTTTCTCCAGTTGACGTCTGAAAATATCACTCTCGACTCCAGGAAACACAAATGGTTCAGACTCAGGTACATGTGAGATATCCGGCTCTCCTAGCAGGCACAAACAGATGGACCGTCTGAAAACATCACGCCTCCTGACAGAGCTGTGGTCAGTGAAGAGCAGAAAAAGAGAGAATCTAAAGCAGCTTTCATTGTTTTCACACCGCCTCGATCACCGAATGGAAATAAAACCTCTACAGCACCCGTATCTATCCAACAACAGCCTCTGACATCCAAACTGCTCAGTATGTTTGATACCACGTCCATACGAAGGCACAGTGGAGGAAATGTTTTTATTCTTTTGTCCAGCTAACTTTGACAGCAGCTAGCTAATGCAAATTTGTGACATGGCACGGTGATTCTATATATTCTTTTATGACCACAGCTAGCTCATGCTAACTACAAGAAGCTGAGTGATGTTTACACAGCTAGCTGATGATTACTACAACAACAAGCACAGCTAGCTAACGTCTACAGCCCTTAATGTTTATTAAAAGTACCAAACATAAATTAAGCCATATAACAATAACAACAGCTTGCTAACTTACACAGATACTTACAAAAATTTTAACTAAATACTAAAGCTACCAAGCTTTAATGAAGCTAACTAACACAAATTACAGCTGCCTTATATCTACTGCAGCAAGCTAGTGTTAATAAAATTAGCTAACCCTCTTAAACATAAACATGCAGATGCTGCTTTCTGGCTTGTGAGATATGCCTGCACGGCCATCTTGGAAAGGGGTTAATACATGTCTGATGTATGTGAAAAAACAAACGACTTTAAAACTTCTTCAGCAAGTTAGAACTGTTTTAACTTAGGATGAACCTCCTGCCATTATAGACTATCATTCATTAGGAGGTGCGGCTCCCCCTCTCCAATATGGCTGCTGTGTTGATGTGTTGCTCCTATGGACAGCAGTGGCTGACTAGAGCTACCAAACATTGAGAAGCTAGCTTACTCTAGTCTAAACACAACTTGGTGTATCCTACAAGTACAAAACATTAGCTAGAGTTTGGTTACTAACGAACTAAAAACATGTCAGGATGTTTGAAGGACAGTAAATTAATTAATTAGCCACTCTGAATATAATGTACCACAACTTCCACGGAGGCACCTGACACCACTGAGCCTTGCCACTCGTCTTAGAGCTGTGTAATACTCTCAGCATAATGAAACCATTCATACAGTCAGTCCAATATTTGAACTTGTCAGGAAAAACAGGCCACAGTACAAACATTTAAATGCTCACACAGACATCGGGTCTGTACTTTGAATCACAGTGCAATCATTGTTGCAAAATTACTTTTAACATTGACATATCTCAAAAGTCTGAGTTCATCACCACGGACCATAAAAAAACATATTCTGTTAACAGTCATTGATCTTTCAGTTTAGTTTGTCATTTCACCTGCAGGAGGGAGGTCTGGATATAATGTTCATGCTTTAACACCATGTTGACCACCGTGCCGTCAGAAGCAGCTAAACTAGCTATCAGCTACCCTCAGATACACCTGTGATCATTTAGTGGTGGAAAAAAAAAGACTTTTGGGGATTTTGACCCAACAAAGGTAACTAATCTGCAACAGTCCAAACCACCAGTTGAAACATGCTGCAGAAAATCAAACAACTGTATTAATGGGAAAACCTGCTGAAGATACAATAAATTAAGCAAAATCAAAAACACATTTCATCATATCTTAACTTATTGTACTAATGCATAGTGTACTGTATCGTATTGAATCATATCGTATAGTGTCGGATCGTATCTTATTGAATTGTAATGTATATATCATTTGGTGCCCAGGCAGTGTTTCTGCAGTAGGTTTATTTATTTGCTGTGCACTCCTTAAATGTGTGTTTCTTAATTTGCATGACTTCTCCGAATGGAAATCATTAAGCAGCTCGGATGTCTTTATCTGTAATTCTGGATTCAGTTTGGACTTGATACAAACACAGGTGTTGTGTGAAACATGAGGAGCAGCAGATAGAAAAATAAACTGTGATTCAGAGCTTATGAGCAAGCTTTAAGATTTTTTTTTTTTTTTTTACATTTTAAATCATTATCAAATAACTGAGTAATGTAATCCTGGATTCAGATTTCTCATATCGAACAGACCTACTACAGAGTCGAAGCAGAGTTTAGATTCTTTCTGATGTTATAATGATGGAGGATGAAGGAGGCCACTCCTCCTCCTCCTCAGCATTAGTGAAGCTTAAACCTATTACTGCTGATAAATATAGAAGCACAGTAATCCTGTAAAGATGGAGGGAGTGTGATCAGCGATTAGCTACAGGAGAAGAAAACCTCAAACATGCAACAAATTAACATGTCACACCTTAAAACCATAAAACACTCATCAACACACACTAACACACGCTCTCACAGGCTCACACATACTCAGCCGGTGTTTGAACTTAGAGAGCAGTCACATGACTGTGGTTCAGGTCAGGTCAGGGGTCTGTGGTCCGATCAGAATCCAACACTCTGATCCTCTTATTCAGTTTTTTAAAGTACAGCTTGTCTCAAACATGTCAAAGTTTCAGAGAAATGTCCCCGCGTGTAAAAACAGATCACGATACGAGGCTTTATTCATTTCTAGTTTGAGACTCCTCAGGGAATATAAAATCTGTTAGACACAGACCTTAAACTTTAATCCTTGAACACAGTTTTCACATTCATTCACAAAAGCTCCTGCATGATCACAAAGATATCTGCTTCGTCCTGAATAATCCATCGATTTAATGAAATGTTTCATGTTAGGAAAAAAAAAGAAATACTTCAATCATAGCTTTGTTACTTCTTGTTTTACGTCGTTTCAGAACTCAAATATATTCAGTCTGCACATTTTATATGAAACAGAGATAAAACACTCGATGTGAGGGGCTGAGAGAAAACAAAATGTTGTCTGACCTCTTTGATGAATATAATTTTACATCTTCACAGTTTGTGTACTTCTCTTTAAATTGTTGTCATCATCAGAAGTATAATAAATGAGGTTTTACATTTAACTTGTTTTCTACTGTTGTATATTTTTGTAGTTCATTTTTAGTACATATCATATTTTTTGTCGTAATCATATATCTTCTTCAGATTGGGAGATATTAGACCCAACTTTCTTAACCAAGTATTTCTGATTCTGATGAACTGTTTGTTCATAAAACGTTAGAATAAACAGCTGCAGATTAATTTTCTGTTTATCTGAGACAAACCATCGATAACAGTCTAGATATGTTTACAGATTTCATACACGCTTCATTCTCTAGAATATTCTTCCAAATGTGTTTATAATTGACTGTTAATTACTCTGAATATCAGACTACAGCATGACAGCTTATTGCTTTCTCTTCTTCATTATAATGTTCTTCATTTTTATGAACCAGAACACAGAGAGGTGAGATGGTTATGCACCTCATACTGACTCTCGAAACTCGATTATTACCTGTAGCTGATTTAAACTTAAGAGTGCTGTTCACAGACCCAGCTTTGTCTTCCGAGATAAGAAGTGCTTCAAACTAAACACACTAAACAAACTATGAAACAAAACACTGTTAAAACAAGTTATCCTAAGAATTAACTACACTAAACTTCATGAGATGTTAGAATATGAAAAAGTGAGGGTAATGAGAGAATCAGACGTACACAGCATGCAAGTGCTCTCTACAGATTAAGAAGCTCCTTTTTAAAAGAGGACAAAGAGGTCAGTCTGTGCTCCTAAAGCATTTTAACAAAACTATCCTGAAAGAAACAACAACCGCACCATAAACTACGTCCTTCAGTGACCAGAGAGTCTGAATCTTCATGCAACAGATCAGTCAGAGCAGAGGTCATGGGTAAAGGTGAGGGAGACACACAGGTAGAGTCCTGGATAGAAAGTAAAGAGAAGTTACCTGAGCTGAGAGCTGCACAGATCTGTCCTCTCTCTGTTCTTTCTAAGTAAAGTTAAGCAGAGCGAAGAGGATGGTCAGAGGGAGGGGGAGGAGGAGGAGGAGGAGGAAGAGGAGGAGGAGGGGTAGAGGGAGGGAAGAGTCTCCCACCCCTCCCTCCTCCTGTCCACGACATGGAGCAGGATGGATCATCCATCACAAACATCAGACACAGTAGCATCCTGCCAACAGATCACATGACTGAACTATGAAGGTTCAGAGTACTGGTTTGGTGAGCTAATGCTACATGCTATTGTTTACTTTCAGCTTAGTGCATATAATGCTGACATTAGCATGGCAGCTGTTTGGTTTAAAATCTGGATTACCACCAATGTGACAACAACCACAAAAACAACAAGTTTAACAGCATACTGAAAACAGATTACCATTAAAGTCTGAGTAACAATCAAAGGTAGTGACGTATGAAATCACATGTACAGTCTTTAGGGATGTGAGCGTGTTATTTACTGCTACCTTTTCTGTGAACAGAAATCAGAGTGATAATATAATATGGCGCAAAATAATAAACAAAGACGAACATCTCTCCCTTAGATTTAGAAACACGATGGAGAAAAATTTAGTTGGCTTTTGACTCAAACTGTTGCTTGTACTGATTTTACCTCAGTGTTTAACAGCAGGTCGTTGAACCCACAGTGTTGAGCGTTTAATGGTCACTGACTTTTTCCAGGTAGCAGACTGAGGATTTCAGTGTTGATGGCGTATTTAGAACAGTATCCTGAGTCCCTGCTACTCTGCAGACTTATCCCTACCTGCCCTGTATGATGTGATCTCTACACACATTCACAGTCTGATCCACAGCAACGTCAGGGACCGGAGTTTGATCACGGACAGATGTACTTCTGACGTTAGTCCAGTGAGTGTGCCGTGTCTGACAGCCCAATGCCTGGATGAAGACTTTAACACGAAGAAGACATTAAAGCAACACAGGAGGGCTTGGGCTCACAGTCACACAATAAATGACAACTGAAGAGTAAGAGCTGATCTTATCGATGTCGACCATCAAGAGCAGGTTATTTTTGGTTAAAGGTACAGGCTTATAATAAAGCCAAGTTGTACTTCTCTAATAATATGAAAGAGAAAATATCCTTACACTGACTGACATATATCCTTTATAGTTTGTATTTTTTTGGTCAGGTATTTTTTTTTATTTATATTTCACACTTTTTCAGATCCTTTAGATAGGGTCTCACCCCACAAGTGTCCAATATTACAAACAACTGAACAGAAACTACACAAAACTTATTAACAAGAAAAAAAAATAAACTACACTAAAATGTATTATTAAGAAATAATTAAATAAACTTCACTAAAACGTATCATTCAAAAAAGAAAAAAATAAGCTACACTAAAGCGTATTAAATATAAACTACACTCACTAATACTTATCATTAAATATAAATAAATAAACTACACTAAAACTTATCATTAAAAACTAATTAAATAAAATAAATTACAAAGTATCATTAAAAAATAAATAAATAAACTACACTACCGAACCAGCATTGAAGACAGCGTCAAACTAAACGAGATTAAATCTAAATAAAATAAAACAGGTCAAGTTTATATTAAACCTTCATCTTAACTTTATCAACATTCTAAATTAATCTGCTGTAAATGCGAAACTGTGGGGAGCCACTGAAGTCAAAAAGAGTATCCTTTTAATAAAATACCCTTATTACCTGTTCGCACGAGATCATTATATTTTTTCTCAATATAAACAATAAATATTTAGGACTTTAGGGGCTCTGTATAAATCTGGCTGTACTACATGATATAAACGTTGTGTTGTCTTACAAATTAAAAAGTTTTGCTGTATATTATTCCTTAAATCCTGCCTCTGCTGGGATCAGAATAATCCAGATTTATTGGATCAAGTTTCTCAATCCAACACAAAGTTTTCAAAAACACATTCTGATCCAGACTAAAGCTACATTATGAGCTCTAATCTGGTTTCAGATAATTTTGTCATTTTGTTCTGAAACATGCTTTCTGCAGATGTATCTATGAAGACAGATGAACTCAGACCACAGCGCCTTTCACAGCCGGTGATTTACCGACTGACCCGTTAACTCGGTAAACCGTGTACGGGCCCGGACTGTCCGATGGTTTCATGTTTAAATAATAGAAATGATAAATTCAGCCCAGTCTGTGTCCTGTCAGCTCCCCTGTGATCACAGCTTATCAGGGTAACAGAATGCTAAGCTAACAGCTGGCGTGCTGTAAGCTAGCAGGCTAACTCAGTCACAGTGAAGGTGTTTCATTGATAACCTGCCCGGAGCTGGAGCAGCAGGAGCGGCTCACACTCACCTCTCACAGCCGGGCCTGGACGTCTCCGCGCGGCTTCATCTCAAACCGAAGGAGGCTCCACCAGGCTGCAGCTAGCTAACAGGCTAGTCGAGCCACCCTGTGTTCCCCTCAGTGTCACATTCACAGCACATCTCTGTGCTCAGTAGCTCCTCTGCAGCCTGAACTTCTGCCTCTGGTTCCCCTCATCCCCCCCGGCTCTGCTCTGTATCCGGCCCCAGGGGCAGCTGTTGATAGCGGTCTAACCTCCAGAGTGTGCTCCGATAACGGTTCACTCGCAGCCTGCAGCCGGCTCCTGTATCCACAGACCCCCTGCTTTCCTCTGCCCCCCGCCCCTGCAGGGCCGGGAACAGAAGGGTGTCCAGAGGTGGCATGGGCCCGTCTGTAATCCAGTTGGCTATCCCCTTATTCTAATCAGTGATTGGCTACTTGCCTTGTTAGAGGCGGGACTTATATTGAGATCAACTTTAGGCTGCTAAAATAATCAAGCAGCAGACAGCATTCAGTGAGAAAAATGAAGCTAATTTGCTAGTGCAAAAAAACCTGCAGCTCCTCAGGTGTCCACTAGAGGCTGTCTACAAAAGTGAGTCAATCCCATAGACCAGGGGTTCCCATACTTTTCATCCCATGACCCCCAAAATAGAGGCGCCAAAGATTCGTGAACCCCACTGTCCTTAAAAGTGATCTAATGTGGCCTCATTTAGCTGGTCTGCAGAAAATTAGCCTACCTGTATGAGCCCATATCTGTGTTTCCTGTGCCGTTATGGATTAATCTACTACTACTGATGCTTTTGATAATTAACTGTTCACTAACCCTAAAGTTAGGGGTGGCAAAAAGAAAGGCAGAAAACTCATTACATTTTCAATGTTCAAGGTTTTATTTCAAGTTTAGCTACTATTTTTTTCAATATTCTTTATAATGGGTAAAATGTACTATTTCTAGATAACTTAAAAAAAAAAAAAAAAAAATTCTGGAAGACATCTCATGACCCCCCATTTGTGTCTTGCGACCCCCCAGGGGGTCCCAACCCACACTTTGGGAACCCCTGCCATAGACTGCATAAAATATGGGCGTAGTATCCCTGACTTCACCCATCTGTTTCTGAAGCTTGTTTTGAGGCCAATCGTCGGCGGGAGACATATTGCTGCTGTCGAGCGATTGTTAGAAAAAAGTTCACCCTCTGTACAGTGTGTGCCGATTGAGAAATGAGCTATTCAGACTAAACTCGTCTTTTGAACCAGGCTGTAAATATATTTATTTCTTCTGTAAAGATTGTCTTTTTTGAATTGGTGTGCATGTGGTTTCCGGTACTTCTGGAGCCAGCCACAAGCGGATCCTTGATGAACTGCAGTTTTTAGCACTTCCGCATTGGACTCATATTTTTAGACCGGAGGTTGCTGCTTGGTCAATCCCCATAGAGCCCCATGTTCACTGATTACCCCTTCATTGAAAGATTTTTTTGGGGTAATGCTTTTCTTTTGATTAAGGCTAAGAGTTAAGCATAACTAAGAATAATTAGGGGCACAGTCTCAATGACTGACGGGTTGGTGTGTTGTAGATGTTAGCCGTTTTATTTATTCTATATTTGTATATTTGCATGTTGTACTCTCCCTCTCTTTTACATGTAGCGTCCCTGTAGAGTGATTAGAAGTCTGTCCATCTTACTGAACAGAAGTTATTTGAATATGTTGGACTGGAGTGTTTTTCATCACCTCACATTAACTATCATTGTTTTGGTTTCCTGTTTGCTGTTTGTGTTCACACATTAATGTCCACTTGACAGAAGCACAATGAGCTGAATGTTTCCTCATACACAGGCTGTGTTTACACTTTATTCACACTGATTCAATAAAAATCATTCTGCTTTCTTTAGAGTTAAAGATAAAAAAAAAACCATTCCAATAAAAACAGACATGAAGGGCTGTAAACAAAGATAACAGCCGTGTAGATACTTTCCATTCAACAACAAAACTCCCATCATGCCCTCTGAAGTCCGTTTCCATGGATACCTGCAGACCTCAACAGCCTCACCTGCAGGTAAGTGCTGCAATATGACAGTCTGACAGCACTGTAGTCCACATATATATTAAACATCCTCTCTGTCACTGAAGCAGTGCAGAGACAGTGACGTCCATAAAGTCCTCACACAGTCTGTAACGTCTGTCCGCAGTCATTTAGCTCTCTCAGTCTCCTGCAAGGCTCTCAGCTGCTCCTCTAGAGTCTTCATCTCCTGCTGCAGGGCCGACACCTGAACACAGCACAAAGGGTTAAAGCACAAACATCTACACAAAACGTGCAAGTGTGGCACAAAATCCAGAAAGGTATGATCTGTTTTCCCTCAAAGAAGCATGGTGAAAACAGATCTAATACAACATTTTAACAACTTCAAATAACCCCACGCATGACACTCACCTTGCTCTCTGTCTGCTGTCTGACGTGAGCAGGGACTTTGGTCTGGTAGTCTGGAGACCGGACTCTGTTCAGGGTCTCCTCCAGCTTCAGGACCAGTTTGTCTCTGCGCTGAGAAAGCTGCAGCATCTGTTTGTTAAAGTTTACTCCACTCTGAGAGACATCATCAGGAAATACAGAGAGTTAGAAATCACTGCCATAAAACCCACAACAGGAAACACATAAACATACTGATCTGGGAAATGAGGCAACACTTCCATTCAAATGTCACATTCAGTGTCTCATAATCATGGTACAGTTATTTTAAGAGTACACGCTAAAGTAAAGGTTACTTCAAGACTTTACTTAGCACTGATTAGCAGCTATCTGCATCTGTGCTCACCATATCTGGACTGTTAACCTTTTTACCGTCTGACTTAAGGTCCCTGTATAATAAATAATGAATAATGAATCAGCTTTGATTACAGACTGTTCAGCTTTGATAAACTAACTCCTTGCTCCTCTCTGGCTCCACTCTTTTGTTTTCATTAACCCTTATTTAACCAGGGGGAAAAAACTCATGGATTTGAAATCTCCTTTTCAGTATTTTTCTGACTGAGACTGACAGCAGCACAGTTTCTCACTATGAGCAGCCATACAACAAACAGAGTACAAGATACATGACTGTGGTACATTGAAATACATGGAATAATTCAAACAGCAGGTATAAATCTGAATGGACCTCAATCAAATATATCAGGCAGAACATCTACAGTCTGAAGTGTCTTCCTCTGTGTCGAGTAACACCTTAAACCAACAGTTCAATAAGTTTCAGCTCTTTATGTAGTTTGTTCTGAGTGAAGAGTTCAGATCTGACAGTAAAAAGTTCCTGGGACTAAAGATTGTTAGTTCCTGTGCTCCTCAGTGTGAAGGAGGTTAAAAGGAATGAATGAAGGAGGACCTCAAATAGACGGATAAACAGGATTACACCTGAGCTTTAGTCTATCTTTGTAATACACAGTAACTTCTAGCTCTAAATACTGTTGCAGCCATAGACTGTATAAATAATGGATGAAGTATCCGTGACACGACCCATCTGTTTCTAAAGCACTGTTTTGAAGCCAATCATCGGCGGGTGCCATATTGGTAACGCTGAACGCAACATAACTTCTGTTGAGCTAGTGTGAGGTAAAGAGGCGGGCTTTGGGCCTCTTTGCTAACAGCTACAGTGTTCCTGCCTGTCAGTCAAGTCAGCCATGTCCTTATTTGGGCAAAAATAGTAATCTTAATATCTTCTGCACTGCCATGTTATAAAAAAATTCATCCTCGTACAGTGTGTGCTGATAGAGAAACTAGCTCTTCAGACCTAAGCTGTTTTTTTAACCAGGCTGTAAACATGTTTATTTCTGCTGCAAAGATTGTCTGAATGAGTGTGTATGTGGTTTCCGGTGTTTCTGCAGCCAGCCTCAAGCGGACGCTCCATGAACTGCAATTTATAACTCTTCCGCATGGGCTTCAATTTTTGAGACCATAGATTGCCACTTGGTTGACCGTCATACATCTAAACCTGAGGTTTCAACTCAACGGGACAAAAGCTAAAGTCACAGTGGCTCCATCCACTTCATTACACAACATGCTAGATTTAAACACTGGCAGTAAAGAAGCATTTGAACACATCATGCACTCACAAACACATCTCCTTCTATACAACCTGTGACCTGTCGGTTAAATGATCAGCTCTGAGTGAGAGATGTTTATGTCTCATGCTGGGAACATCACACCTGTCTGACCACATGTTTGAAGACTTTCACTGAATGTGTTTGTTTGACTGAGCGGCAGAAGCTCTTTAAGATGCAGTAACACGAGTGTTTGTAGCTCAAACTGACAACTATACATAAAGAGGATGATCTCAGGGTGCAAATATCTGATCTTAACTTTGTAGATCTAAGGTGAAGGGTTAATCTAGTAAAGGTCAGATCAGTGATGAATGAGTTAACTTGATGGGTCAATATAACATCCCTGCACACCTAAGCTAAAATTCTATGCCCGACTAGAATATTTGCAGCTTGTAACACAGCTCTTTATAGATGATTTCACACATGTATCAAACTCCCGAAAATCTCTTTTAATCATCAGGTAAAAGTCGGTGGGCGGGGTCATGGCGTTCAAATGTCTAATCACACCCAGTGTTGGTAGGAAGACAGCCTACACATTCCACAGAGAATACTGCAGCCTATTTTTTATGTCCCATCCTGAGACCTCCCATCTGTCTTTAGGACTGCATGTTTAAAAAGGGGATGGAGAGAAGTATTTTAGGGTTGCAGCTGCATCAAACTGATCCTCACCTGTACATGGAGGTGTAGCTGACAGGTGTGGTCCACCACACTGACCAGGCTGCCTTCAGGTGGTGGGATGGAGCTGCCAGAAGAGCAGCCGTCTGTATTATCAGGACAGTAAATATGGAGGCTGGAGATCCGACTCAAAGTCTGAACAGCTGATTCAAAGTGGAGGAGGACTCGGGCCTGGCTTTGTGAACACACTGCCCACACTGAGACACAGCATGGACACACACAGGTTACCTCATCATGCATTTAATCATGAATTCATGTATTTATTTCTGAATGGAGACAGACACTGCAAACATTTCACACAGCTCTATGACTCACTGTCAGGTTTCTCTTTGGTCAGTCCACACTGAGCCCGCAGTGAGCGGACCTCTCTGATCACGTCCTGCACCAGCATGAAGTCTCTTTCCTCTTCAGGGAAACACCAGTGAGCCTGACAGGAGGCAGAGGTCAGAGAGCAAACACGCGTCAGCTAAAACACAGGGAAGAGGACAACTCTGCCAAAGATAACGCCACGTCTTTTAGGAGTGAAAACAAGCAGGCTTTTTCACAAAGGAGGAAACCAAGGGAGTAAAAACATGCTACTTACATACTCTCATTTATCACAGAACTTCCTGCTTTTTAATATTTGAATACATTATTGTTGCCCTGCGTTGTATTTATTAAATAACCTGGGAGTGGAATCCAGTCTGACCTCATATCAGGGTCGTTTAGAGGAGAGGTTTCCAGCCTTTGTTCCACAGAGCTTTTACTCAAACGTTAAGGAAGGGTGACTGTCAGGTTGATTCAGCACCAAACAGATCAAAAAGGATTTATTGATTGAAACTGACTTGCTGGATAAGATACCTTAATGTCCAGCATGTGGACGCATCTTCTGACATGATACTGAATTATGAATTCAATCAATCAAAGGCAAAGCCATCACTGTGCAAACATGTTCAAACAGATTAAACATCTGTGAGTATGAATATATTTAAATCAACAGAAAACTTAACAAACACTTAAACTGTAACGAGGATACAGGATCTAATAAGCTAACTACATAAGTTAAACTCTGCTCACCTTTACGTCAGTGAAAGAGCAGCAGATATTTTAATATCTGAACAAACTGAACCTCTGCATGCACAGCTTCTATCAGGGGAAAACCTGCTCCACTTTTTGACTTTGTGAGGTTTTTAGCAGTAGAGTATCTTATGATAGATTGTAAAAATACTGCGCGTTGTGTCTGTTTGGAGGTGTGGTGTCGGTGCTAACAAGGTGTGGTCGTACCAGTCGGTCTGCGCGAGGGTACGGCTGCAGACTCAGGCTGCTCTGAGCTGCAGCTCCGCCTCTGAATGGCTGCAGCCTCTGCCACAGCTCCTCAGTGATGAAAGGCATGAAGGGAGACAGCAGGGCAAGAGATGAGGACACGCAGTGATACAGGATGCTGACGGCTGCACGCCTCGCCTTCACCTCGTCCTCACACATATTCCCTCCACCCCGCTGAGCCAGCAAAGGCTTCACACACTCCTGAGGGACAGAGAGCACAGGAGTGTTAATGACAGCACAATGTTCCCATGATGCTCTGGGACAGTCTGCTCCTCGTCCTCACCATGTAGACGTCACACAGGCTGTGCAGCCAGAAGGAGTGCAGAGCAGACGTCACAGCGTGCAGCTCGTAGGATTCAAAGGCCTGCTCCACCTGCAGCACAGTGCTGTAGAGTCGGGAGCAGATCCAGCGGTCCACACTGCTCACAGGAGACGTCTGGACAAAAGAAGGAGGAGAAACTGTGAGAGCTAGAGAAATATTTATCAAGTTCCAAAGCTACACTGCAAAAACAACAACATGCTTTATGAGTGCTCAGGTTGAATCCGAGCTTCAGTGGTACTTCATCATCGTCTCATTGTGGTTTGGTCTTCTGTTTTATGATTCTGTTCTCATTGAAAGGATTCCTGTTCATACATTGATCCTCTTTGTGCTAGTTCACTAACTCACTTCATAACTCCACACAAGCAGACCATTTAACTCCTGTTGTTTCTTCTTGTTCCTGGTCTTACACTGTGAGTATCTCAGAGTAAGTTGAATAAGGTATCTTGTATTTATCAAAGTTTCTAAAGTCTGCGCTCTCTACTTAAATCATCTGGTTGTGATTTTTTCGTTCTGTTTTCAGCCTCAAAGCAAAAACAAAACAAAGAAAAGGGTACAGATCAGCTCAGCCTTACCTTACTCTCAAGTAGCATCTCAGGATGAATGTTGAAGTGTTTCTGTGCTCACAGTCTCTTTATAGTTTGGGACTGACCTACAGTAGTAAGTGACTTTAATAACTCCTCACAAACTCTGAAGATCTTCTGCAGCAGGTTTACTAAACACAAAACCAAAACAAGGAGTTCTTTTAAACTCAGCTGTAAAGCTAACAACTTCCCTCTACAACTGAGAGATGCAAACCCAGAGACCAGTTTGAATAAATAAATCAGGACGTATTCAATCAGCTATCACTTCTTCTTTGTTTTCATATATGTAATCATATATCTGATTATTTGCACTGCCCCCTGCAGTATTTGCACCTTATTTGTCACTTAACTGCTCTTCACTCTGAACACCCAGCCCTGAGTGAAGGGAGCTGTTTCAAAATATTTTTTCTACAATCAGTTCATAGAAACAGCAAAACCATGCAGCCAGCTCGTTCGGGTGTTGTACCTCCTCCAGTGTTCCCACCAGTGCTGCGTTGTTCTCCAGAACTCCCAGAGTGAACCTGAGCGTCTGCCACATTTTATTACAGAAATGTCTACAGCTCAGAACCTGAGAGACCGACAGGCTGATGGCGTCACCTGAGGACGAGGAGGAAGATCAAAGAGTCAGACACACAAACTGAGGGGACAGAAACTGTTTTGAGTTTCATCGAAGTCACTGCTGCTCTGTCTTAAAACTCAGCCTTTTTATCTTATCTTAAAGAGTCAATCCTGCATCACACACTCTCAGCAAGCAGAGAGGAAGTTTACTCACCCTGCATCCTGTGAGAGCACAGAGCAAACCTCAGAGCATCTGTCCCACACTGAGGGATCCCCCCGGGGAAGTCTTTCCTCTGTGGGAGGCAGAGAGAGGAGGGACGCAGTGAGCATGCTCAGACTGACAGCAAGAGTGAGAGAAGAAGAGAGAGAGAGAGAGAGAGAGAGAGAGAGAGAGAGAGAGAGAGAGAGAGAGACACACACAAACAGGAGGAAGAGAGAGAGGGGCTCACCTGTGCTTCAATCGCAACCAGCTGCTCCCTGGGGTCCAGGTTTCCCTCGTTTACCTTCTCCTGGAGTCTCTGAAGGAGGATGAGGAAGATAGGAGAGATGAATTACAATGAGGTGAAGAAGAAATCACAGATGAAGGTGAAGAAAAAGTAAAAAAAATAATAAGATTAAGGAAACCAGAAATAAAAGACAAAAACATGGAGGGAGGAGGGGAAAGAGTGAGCAGCAGAAAAAAGAAACAAAGTAGAGGAAAACTGAAGGAAAAGAGAAGGTAGAAGCAAAATATAGAAAAGAAGAAAAATATATCAAAGAAAGGAAGAAGACGAAGTACAGTGAAAGAAAAGAAATAAAGAGAGGAAGAAAAAGACGCATGGAGGGGAGAGATGTCTGAGTGTTGATTCAGACACTCGCACTCCCTACCTCCAGAGAGACCCCATGAATGACGTCTAACGGGTCGATGACGTTTCCCAGAGATTTGCTCATCTTCCTGCCGTGTTTGTCTCTCACCATAGCGTGAAGGAGAACCTGAGGCATCATGGGAGCAGGAGGTAAGTCTGTAACCATGACTCAGCAGTACTGTTTGAATAATCTCTGTGTTTCGTGTGTACCTGTCTGAAGGGCAGCTCTCCGGTCAGCTCCGTGCCAAGCATCACCATCCTCGCCACCCAGAAGAAGATGAGGTCACTTCCTGTCTCCAGGATGGAGTTGGGGTAGAAGTGCTGGAGGTCAGGGGTCTATGGGAAAGGAGGGGTGAGTTCTTAAATTAGCTGCTGGGTTTATTTATTTGTCTCTTTTGTGTTGCTTTTGATTTGCTTTCCTTTTTATATTTCATCACTTCTTTTTGTGAAGCACTTTGTAACCTTGTTCAGAAAAGTACTGTTTGTATAAAGTTATAATTATCATTTAAAATACACAGTGATGTTTATGGACCCTATCATACACCTGGTGCAAAGCGTCTTGGCATGCAGCACAAGTGTCATTGTCATTTTCTACCCGATGCAGTCCTCCTGCCTAATTTTTCTTTTATGTTTAGCAAACAAATGTTAGTTATCAATACACTCTTGTCTGATACTGTAGGCGTGTCCCTGATTGTCTCAGCAGCACAGAAGGACTGTTTCAGTGGATATAACATCAATCCATGCATTGACATAACTCATACAGTGAACTGTGAGTGTTTTAGATGCACAATTGACAGAGGAGTACCTGGTCAGGCCAGCCAAGCATTGCGAAGGGAAACAACCCGGAGGAGAACCATGTGTCCAAGACGTCCGGGTCTGAAACACAGAGGGAGCACATAGATATACAGTCATTAATAAACAAGATCTATATTAAATACATAAGAGCAAAAAACTAGGCCATATGAAATGCTACCTAAGCACACTATCAGAACATATCTGAAAGGGGAATTAAAAGTAAACTACAGGTGGACAGCTAGCTCCCATTTATTCAGACTATAAATTGGCTGCTAGTTATCTTTTTCACAATTAGCTGTTTATGATCACACAGTATGGTGCCTCACCCTGAGTCAAAGTGATGTCTTCTGGTTTCACTCCATATTTAACAGCAGCTCTGTGACGGGCTTCATCCTCACTGCGTCCCCAAACCCACTGCTCTTCCTGAAACACACAACACACTTAAATTAAACACAATATGTGGAATACATCCACCACTTAATCCTCTAATCCAGCCAATCATTCATTTTCTACTGTTCAGGACTGACTGGATTAAAAAGTTAGAACACCCATCTAGTTTTAAAGCCATTAACACAGTTTTCAAATGTAGTTTCCTCTTATGGAACTACATTTTTGAACCTTCATATATGAACCCCAGTATTTACTTTCTTACCTAACATTTCCGCTCCCTCTTATCTTCTGTTGTCCATTTTTAAAACCAAGCTTAAATTGAGTATATATTTTTTTTAAATCAATGAAGATCAAGGGTTAAATAATAAAATGTGTTGCGTCTGAAGAGTTTTCAGTTGAATTTATGAAGCCTGGTTATATGAGGCTGTCTTTAGTGACACAGCATCAAGCAGATGTGTGTCACATTGTAAATGTTTGATCTAGAACAGATTGTAAGCTCCTCTTCATGCAGATATCTGTTCATAGAGAGAAATAAACCCTTTAGATTATCAACTATGGGAGCCGAGATGTCTTTAGGCTGGATTGTATTCCTCCTGCTTGTGCTCTCAATACAGACTGTTTTTCCTGCAGACAATAAAAGCCTGCCGACACCTGATTGGTCAATACCACTAGGACGACTCTCATACTAAAATCCTGACCCCCAAGTAAATTGAGATTACAGTAGTAACATTATTATAACAGTTGAATTTATCCACAGGTCTGACCTGTTGTCTGTCTGTAGAATCAGGAAGCTGCACTTGGTAAGCCGGTATCTGATGACCCCACCACAGTTGCCTGGAAACGCACCAATCACTGTTCGGGTAACAGACAAACATTGTTCGAATCAAACAGGAGCTCTTTCATCGTCACACTGCTGTCATCTCACTCACATGTCACACTGATAGCACACACAAGCATTGTTCATCCTCACACCACTGTTCGAGCCACACATTGTACTATAAAAAGGATGGATGACACGACAGCTCCCTGAAAGCGAAGCCAAAAACGTTTAGAGGTCCCCCTGCTGACTGTCTGCAATATAGGTCATAAACCCCGCCTCCTCCACGTTAACAGATAGGACATGGGTCAATCTACAAAATAAAAAAAAGGTCAAATAAATGTTTGTCAGACATGGTTTGTGTCATTATAGTTGGTTATTATCATGCAAATTTATGTCACATTGTTCTAATGACTAGTTTAATTTGAATTAGTTGTGTGCACCGGATTATCAGAGTAGAGGAGGATTGGTGAGAGGAAATGTAACACACACTAACACAAGAGTCATTGAACTTTCTATAACTGTGAGTGTCTGCTTCAAACCCACACAAGAACCTGTTCTGCTGTGAACTGGACCCACCTGAGGGAGGGAGCGACGACACTTTAGCAAGAAAGTAAATGTGAATTTGGTTGGAGAAAGTGGTGAGATTTCAATGACGCAGCTCAACCAGCTGATCTCTACTGCACAGACCCTGGCCCCAAGTTATGTCTCAAGCATGATGTGTGAGCAATGTTTTGGCTTCATTTTGCACGAAAAAGGTGAAAATGTGTCATCCATTTTGACATACTATCAATGCTCCAAACACATAAAAGACTGTCAAGGTCAGGAGTCAAAGGTCAGGAACGTACTTGATGTTGGACAGCCAGTTCTTCCAGGTCTTTGTGTAGAGGTGAGGAATGATTTCCAGCTGGCCCTCGTCCACAGCCTGAAAGAGAAACAAACAATCACTGAACTACTTTAATATTCTAGCTCCTCAGTCTTTGAGGCCCTTGTAAGGCTCTTTTAGTTTGGGCTGAATTTGGTTCCCCCTGTGGCCAAAGCTGTATATTACCTCTATTCTCTCCTGTATATTAGTAAGAGATGTTGTCTGAGGAAAAATCTCCTCTAACTGGCAACACTGACACACATTAAATATAACACCACCCTCTGACAGCACTAGCACACATTAAATATAACACTACCCTCTGACAGCACTAGCACACATTAAATATAACCGCATCCTCTGACAGCACTAGCACACATTAAAATAATTCATATAGAAACATCAGGATTAATCTCAGTCTGTTCTTAACCAGTTAAAAAATTCTCCTCCAGCTCACCTGTACAGCTTTTCTAGCCATTTCATCACAGCGGACAAACCACTGCTTCTTCAGGAGAGGTTCGATGACGTCTCCTGAGCGACTGTGTAACAGGCACGAAAATAAGTAAATTAAAAATAAGAAAACTTTACGATGTAAACTCTATTTTTATGTCAGGAGGAAAAGAAAAGCAATAAAAAGCAATCCTGGACACTGATGGTACATCTAGTTCTGCAAATATTTGACACATTTAGGTTATCACATGATGCAGAGTTGCACTGAGTGTTTACACCCCATGCCTCTCGCACTGCTGCAATACCGTCATGCCACATAAAATCACACACTGGGACGCCATTTTTATGCTTTGGGGGGGTTCAAAAAGGACAAAGGCGTAGTGACATCAAGAGTCCTGCCCCTTACTGATTTTAATTGGACAGGTCAGAGAGAGAAATGACGTTGACAAGCACAGCGGGTGATCCAAAAGTTAAACTATTTTTGACTGATGGTGTGAACCCACTGAGAGTGAACAGGTGAAGTGAAATTAACTGTTAGAGCGCCGTGGGCACAGAAACAAACACAAGCTGATGCCAAGGGTGTTTTTGTACACAAGAGAACACAGGTGCCGTTAGTGGACATAGGCCCTCAAAGTTTCATTACATGAATGTATAAATACTAGGGGTGCAACAATACGTGTATCTGTATCGAGCCGTTCGATACAGTGGTAACGGTTCGGTACGCCCTATGAACCGAACTATACGCAATTTTAGATTTATTTAATCAACTTCTGACGAGGCGCTCTGAGCTGAAAGTTCAGAGGATCTGCGCTCGACCTCTCCGGGCTGCATTGTTGAGCGCAGGTCCACTGAACTGAGCGCTCCTCCCACATTCATTCAGTCCAAGCTGGTCACGTTTGTTTTAACTGTTCTCCATCTGGGAATATATATTTCACCATACGATGGTCTGCTGGGTTCATATGTTCATGTATGTGTTTGTGAGTGCACGCCCGCACGAGAGGGAAGCACGGGTGTCCGCCGGGTCCCGCCCCCCCTTGGAAGTCAAAGCAGAATTGATTCATGGTTCCCTCTCTCATAGATCAGATCTATACCCTGTTCTTTTATTTAAAAGACTAAATATCCTTATGTTATTTATCTTATTTACATGACAGGATGCCATTTCTGTCTCTACATGGTAGCGCGTTCACAATTCTCCTCTGCTCTCTATCGCGCACGGTAGATGCGCATGCAGACAGACAGACAAACAGACAGACACACACACACACACACTCAACCCCCCCCCCCCCCCCCCCCCCCCCCCCCCCCCCCCTCCCCCCCCATGCACAGCAGAACATGTGTCAGGTATAGCTGCCCCTGATACATTTAATTGGATTTCAAAATGGTGCTTTTGAGCTGAAACAAATGTTGGTAATTTCAATAAACTACAAGTTAAAAAAAAAGGCATGGAAATGTCTCTTTTTCTATATCGAAAACGTATCGAAACGTGACAGAAACGTATCGAACCGAACCAAACCGTGGATTTTGTGTATCGTTGCACCCCTAATAAATACATAAATGTTATGACAAAGACAGAAGGGCACGAACAGACTGTCAGATGAGTGTGTGTGAGTGTTGGTGTGTGTTGGTGTGTGTACCTGCAGAAAGGTAAAGTCATGGCATGGCTCTTCTTTCCTCTGAACAGCTTCTTCTCCACCAGAGCGTCAATAACCTGCAGTCTGGCATCAAAACGCTTTACTCCCTTTCAACAGACACAAATGATCCCTTCAAATCAGACCTACCTTCACTATCTATTCATCAGATAGAAGTGTACATAGTGTGTATATATCTGTAATATTTGCCATATTTTATTTTATTTTTATTTTATTCTATTTTATCATTTCCATTATTATTGTTATTGTATTTTTAACTATGTTCGTACATTGTTGTATTAACAAAAGAATTTCTCCCAATGGGGGATCAAATAAAGTATATTTTATATCTTATCTACAGTTTAACACAACTACACACTAAGTTTAAACACAGGGTACCTGCAGCCAGTGTCCACAGGGGGGCGTCATGGTGCCATCTCCTGCGATCACAGTGAGGCGAGGTAGTGCGTGTCTCTGAGACAGCAGGAAGTCAGTGTGGTCGTGAGCAGGAGTCACTTTCACTGCACCTGAACAACACAAACACATACAAACACACCCACAGACTGGTCACATGACAGGAGGGGGCACTCACTGAGCATATGCTGGAACAGTTTGTGTTGCTGTCACCTGTTCCCAGCTCCATGTCCACCATAGAGTCAGTGATGACGGGCAGCAGTCTGTGAGTGAACGGGTGTCTGAGCTGTTTCCCGTGAAGAGTCTGAAACAGCAAGAGTAAAAGAGATCAGCTTGACCTAAGAGGTCCCATCTTGACCGAGCGGGCGGACGAGCTTCAGCAGGTTTCAGGTATCGTTAAAAGATGCTGTGTTTGAGATGTTTTAGATATACAGCCAGAGAGGACAGATCAACACAGCTCATTTCGTTCATCTCTAAATGCTACGTTAGATGGAAAAACAACAACATACAGCTTGTGCCCTGCAGCCTGTGATGGTCTCTGTCTCGCCCCCCCTGTGCAGATGTGGATGAACACTGCACACTTAGAGGTTAATTTTGTTGTCTCTTTTTTATCATTGGGTAGTGGACTTTTAATGGTACCAAAAGTAAGAACAAAGACTCACAGTGAGGCAGCTTTTTATCATCACGGCCCACATCTGTGGAACACCCTACCTGAAGATCTGAGGGCTGCACAAAGCATCAACATTTTTAAAAGCAAACTCAAGAATGACCTTTTTAGTCTTTCTTTTAACTGAGTTTTATTCTTATGACAGTTTTATTTTACCTTACTTTATTTATTTATTATCTTAATCAAATTGTAGTCACTTTTTTAAGTATAGCATCTATAGAAATCTAGCAATTTTGTTGTATAATGTACAATGAGGAGAAAGATATATTCTATTCTATTCTTTACTGGTTTCATATTTTAGTGTTTCATTATCTTAGTAATTTATTTTTATTTTGGTGAGCTTAATTTCCTGTGTTCAGTTTTAACATCTTATTTTACCTCCAGTTTTTCCTCAGTTCATTCAGCAACTTATTTTTTATTTTTCATTTATTTATCTGTATTATTATTAATATTATTATTGTTTTTGCATATATTGTGTACTTAACCTTAGGATTGTGAGGTGGGTTTAGGGGCGGGGCTGGGGGGGTCTTTTTATTTATTTTTTTATACTTTTGAATGTATTCTATTTTAAGTTGTTTGTCATTGTATTAAAAGGCTTTATAAATAAAGTCTGATTGATTGATAATTCAGATGTTTGCTTTCTTCTCGTTTCCTCTCTTTTTAATCAGCTGACTGCCTCACATATGTATCTATTTGTATTTTAGGAGTCAAAAACTCTGGACTAAACCAGATGACTGTATATAAAGTCATGTAAAATAACATGAATTAATTCACATACATCAATGAGATGATATTCTGCTAATAAGTTTGAATAAAAACTACAAGTGTGTGTTTTAAACATTTAGAGCAGGATTTAAATTTGGGGTTTTTTCACACTGTGGTAATTTCACTCCAATATTTCTTCCACCACTGATGAAGTCATATCCCGCTCCCTGATCCACACGTCCACTTAAACATCAACACACCCATCATTCACTCATACTCACCTGATATCGAGGGTCGTCGGGGTGAACAGCGACAGCAACGTCACCCAGCATTGTCTCAGGACGGGTGGTGGACACACAAACCTCTCCATCTATCACACAAAGGATAACAGTGATCATTTCACAATATATAAAAACAAAAAAATCGACCCAGACAGAAGATTTAGCATGTCTCAGACTGACTAAACTCACCCTGTCCCTCCAGAGGATAAGCAAACGTCACCATCGTCCCAAACTCCACTTTGTTCTCATAACCAGGAACAGACAGCAGAGTGTGTCCACTCAGCTCCTGAGAGTCCACCTGAAAGGAAACACACCACAGTTCACACACACATTCATACAACTGTACAATTTTTATTCATACACCAACATGATCCCAAAAACAACAACAGGTGAAAAGAGAGGAGAAAATTAAGGAGAAAACCTCCACAGAACAGAGCCAGGATTTATAACCGGCCTCAGATCTCTCCTACAAATACCTTCACTCACGGGTCAAGTTACTGCAGTTATTACACAGCAACATATGTTAACTGTTTAAGTTCTCTGATACTGCATTTTCGATACTGCCATTCCGTCACAGATAAACATACTCGGGCGGTATCGTGCTGAAAACTCTGGACTCATTGACATACCGATATGAAATTAATCCAGATGCAGAGCATATCCAAACAGAGCCCATGAGCTGACTCACTGTTAGGGTTACAGTGATCTAAATGAGTCATTCTTAGTGGTATATTGAATTAAGGTCTCATATGTCATAGTATATTTTTTGGTGTATCTTCATATCAGTAGTGTCTGGTAGTTTTATGACGCTGCATGTAAATTTAATTTCTCTGAATGTGTACCAAGACCAAGTGGCAACTTCTGTCCGCAAGAATTGAAGCCAATGCGGTAGTGTTAAAAACTGCAGTTTCCCAAGTGTCTGCTTGAGGCTGGCTCTGGAAGTACTGGAAACCACATACACAAAAATACAAAAAAGATGATCTTTACAGCAGTAATAAACGTGTTTACAGCCTGGTACAAAAAACGAGTGTAGTCTGGATAGCTCATTTCTTGATTGGCACACACTGTACAGGGGGGGATTTTTTTTCATAATGCGGCAATTTCAAAGATATTAAGATCACAAGTTTTCCATTATAAGAGGCACAGCTGACTTGATTGACAGGCAGGAACACTGTAGCTGTTGGCGAGGAGGCTCAAAGCCCGCCTCTTTACCTCACACTAGCTTGATAGAAGTTAGATTGAGTTCAGCACCAATATGGTTCTCGCTGATGACTGGCTTTAAAGCAGCGCTTCAGAAGCAGATGGACACTACGTTCATACAGTCTATGGTAAAGACCCAATGAAGAACAGGAGTTTAAAATCAGTGAAGCGTTTTCATCTCTGTGTAACCTGTCAGTTTACTGCACTTTGTTAATTCACATCATCTATCAAACAGAATAAATTCATATTCAAATGTTGAACACTGAGGTGCAGTCTCACCTCGATGTCAGAGATGGCTGACTCCAGAGAACAGCTCCAGTTCACCAAACCTTCAGATCGATAAATGAGCCCAGAGTCACAGAGACGCACGAAGGCTTCGGTCACAGCTCGGCTGAAACTCTGAAACCACATTTAAAACAACACAGCACACGTTTCTGTACACTTCCACATCAAGAGCACAGTGTGAAGAAAGAAAAGGTTGTATTCACCCACAGCACTGTGCTGTGGAGGCTAACTGACTATGATTCACAGTATTCAGGCAGATTTATAACTGTTCATTCAAAGCACGTTTGAAACTTCTACAAGGTACTTTAACAAGAACACATCTAGATCTGTGCCATCGATCTCATAGCCAAATATAAAGTGTTCAGCCTTTCTTCATAACAACAGGACAACAACAACGACAGCCCGGCATGTTGCTGAAGGGATAACAAAACACACCTGTTCAATCAGAACTGAGGAGCAGCGATGATTGTGAGCAGGATTCTTTTAATACTACACATCAAGATAAAGATTGTTTACTAAATGACTTTCTGTGGTTGTGCAGATGAAACACAGGATAATTATGAAATGATATTTAGGTTGATTTATATACATATATAAATATATATATTTTTTTGCATTTTATTAACGTTTGTTTTCGTGTCTTTTTGTGTCTTTCACATGTTTGAAATAAACACCATCAAAAAAAATCAGGTTATAGTGACTTTTCACGTGATGCCCAACACAAACTTCCACAAATGTATTCTGTTCTTTTAAGTTCCCTTCTATTCCATTCCGTTACATTCCATATAGTTCTATGCTATTAAATGCTATGCTAGTATGTTCCATTCCCTTCCTTTCAATGTTTTTCTTCTATTCAACTCCACTCCATTCAATTCTATCTTATGTGATTCCATTCCAATGTGTTCCATTCCCTTTTAATCAATTTGATTATGTGTGTTCGATTCAACTCTATTCCACTCTATCTCTCCGGTCCATTCTATGTCTATCTCTGTCATTCACATACCAACGACACTGACGCTGAGTGATGATAAAAACTGTGAGTCAGTGTTTTCAGGTTATGTTGAGTGAACCTGTGTAGATCTTCAGGTGTCCTTCAGAACAGAAGCTTCACAGTCAGCTGCTTATTAGTGTTGTTCTAAATAAAACCTCAGAGTAATGTAAACCTGTGACGGTCCTACAGCCTCCAAGTTCTCATTCTACAGTTTTAATCACAGGTTCTTCTTTTTCATACTTTATCTTCGCATTTGAACTAATTCATATAATCAAACAGCAGACATGTGAAACCCTTCTGACTCTTCTTATGTGTACAGACTGATCTTACAATACTTGAATTTCTATGATGGAGCATCATGAGAAGAATGTTTTTAAACAGGTATTTCTACAGAGCCTTACAGGATCCAGAGTGAAACAGGCCCTGCTCCAGTCCAGAGATGCTCCCAGCTTCTTCAGCTGCTGGTAGATCTCATCTCCTTTCCTGAAACACACACACACATTACACACTGGGTCAGTGTGTGAACTGGGTAAACAGAGAAGGAGTAGTGACGTGAGAAGGAAGCACTCACTCGTTCTTCCATCTCCACATCTCCTGCAGAAACTCCTCTCTGCTGAAGTCCTTTCTGCTCCTCCCTCGCTCCCTCAGCAGCTTCCTCTCCACTACACTCTACACACACGCACACACACACACACAGGTTATCAAACATGTCTCACAGAGTGTATATGGTATGAGGATTCTGTGTCCTTCCTCTTGATTCGACCTGCTTTAAAAGTGCCCAACAACTTAACCTTTAGATGGAGATGTTTAAAACCTGAGAAATCAAGAGCCGGTCTTCTAGTAGAGAAGAAAAAGTTGTCGTACCTGAGTGGCGATACCTGCATGGTCACATCCAGGTACCCAGAGGACTCTGTATCCCTGCATCCTCCTCCTGAAGGAGAACAAACACATACAGTTAATGACTGCTCCCCAAGCGCACAGTCTGACTCAGTCTGCTGTCTTTAGTGTGTTGTTGTGTTCAGGTACCATCGAACCAGAGCGTCCTCCACGGCCACAGTCAGAGCGTGACCGAGGTGAAGCGTCCCCGTCACGTTCGGAGGAGGGATACACAGAGAGAAGGTCCGGTCCACCGCCTGAGGTAAATGCTCCTGATGGACGAGGCAACAAAGAGACAAACTCATCACATAACAAGAAGAAACTTTTTCACGACATGATGCTGCTGCTGTGACACGTTTGACCTCATGTCAGTGTTCACATTAAGAGATTAGCATCATAACAGTCACTGCTCTCTTATTACACTGAGTTTATAATAACATGGAAACATCTTTTTAGGTTGATGATGGTTTCACATCAAAGCAATGATACTCGTGTGATTTGTTCTTTTCTTGTTCTGCAGCACTAAGCTTCTAGATCGTTGTGACCTAATGTCACATTACTCCTCTTTTTAAAACTGCACTGGTTACCTCAGTCATTTTAATTGTTATTAAAGCTCTTAACAGCCTTGCTCCTCCATACTTCACTGATATCCTGTCATTTTATGTTCCACCACGAATGCTGAGGATCCTCAAATGCTTCCATTTTAAATGTTCCTCATCTCTCACAAGCGCCGGCCAGAGAGCTTTCTGTTTTTATGCACCAAAGCTGTGGAACTCTCTGCCCCTGGACATCAAAACAGCGAGCTCTCTGGGTGTTTTTAAAAGTTAACTTAAGACTCTATGGCGTCCAACATTCTCCAAGCTGCCATAGAAAGACTCCACACAGACCACCAGAGTGCCCTCTTCCTGATCTTTGGGGACTTCAACCATGCATTTATTTTCTACATAGCTTATTTTGTCTTCTGTGCATACTTAAGTTATCATTATTTTCATTGTATTTGTATTTATATCTTATTAATTACTTTTTTCTATTAATATTATTTGATATTCTTACTTATTGTGTATGGGAGCAACTGTAATGAGTGAATTTCCCCCCCTGGGATCAATAAAGTATTTCTGATTCTAATTCTGATTAATATGGCTTTTAACTTTGATTAATTTCCTTTTAGCCCTGGACTGCATTAGTACTTGTATTACTTTTATAACCATTGTTTTAACATCATTATTTATTTTTATTTGTATTCTATCTAATTCTACCTTCTTCCTTTTTATTATTTTATTTTTCTGGTATTTATTTAATTTTATTTAATTGATTGACTTACTTTTAATTTATTTTATTTCATTTTTGTTTTTAAAGTATTTAATATCACATTCCTCTATCATGTTTTAGTCTTGTATCATTTTATCTGTTGTTTTGTTTTCTGTCTCTGTTCTTTTTTGAAGCACTTTGGGCTGCATGCTTGAATTTATGAGAGGTGCTATATGAATAAAAAAGAGTTGAGTTGAGGGGTCTGAGTGACCTCGACAATCCAGCGTCAGTGCAGCAGCAGGTCCCGTAACTAAAAGGAGGAATCTGTGTCTTTGGTGTGTGTTCAGGCTATCAAAGAGTGTACGTTTGACTTTAGCACATCTCATCCACCCATTAAACTAAGTTACTTTTCTAAGGAATGCCCGTTCCCGCATGATTGTCTTGCTCCATGTATTTTATGTCCATGGACACTTTCTCAAAGACTGTCATATCATGTCCTTATGTAGCTTTTAGTCATTTTTAATAGTATGGTGCTATTTGTACTTTTCTTTTCTTCTCTTTTTTGTTTGTTTGTTTGTTTGTGTTTTGGTTTCTCCTCTACCTTCTTATTCTGATCTTACTTTACCCTATTTTATCTTTGTTTAATCTTGATCTTTTTAGGGAGCCTTTTTAACATCTGGCAGGGAACTACGGATGTAAACTAGCCTTTTGGCTAACTGGCATATTTACAGAAGTGTTAATTAATATGCATGGTCCTTTTAAATAATAAATAATAAATTAAAAAAAAAAAAATGTCATTCACCCACTATCTCCCAGTTTCCTACCCTATCCACTGTCCTCTTCTCTATAAATAAAAGTGTAAAAGCCCAAAAATATCACATGAAAATAATAATATTAATTAGAACCTCATACATAACATTAATAACAGGATAACAACAATGTGCATGAAATCTAAAATGACTTGTCAGCCTCAGAGGCTCACCTCTTCATGCTGGTGTTATGAGACAAACAGCAGCTGTACAGGCTGTGCCCGTCTCTGATGCACGTCCACAGTTAGAAGATGATACAGACCTCAATGTGACTCTTTTCTTTTACTTTACTAACAGCTTAGAGGAGGAGAGGTGTAGCTCAGATCTGATGTGTCCATCTCTGTGTAATTGGAGAACTGAATTATGAACCACATCCAGGTGAGTGAGGAGCTTACTCCTTCAAGTTCAGTTCAACTTCAGCTATGATTAAAAGACTAAGTCACTTTGTTTTGATACATTTAAATTATTCATGGTTTGACGTCATTCCGTTGTTTGACTGAATGTTAATGTTGACACTTAACTGATTACTGTATGAGGTGTCAGAATAGTGTTCACGGTGTCTATTTTTTAAAGAACATAGACTCCAGGTGACGATAAAGCTGCAGGAGGGATCAGGTATTCTAATGTATAGCTCCAAAAACATACGTGAAAGAAGCCAAATAAATAGAAGAGGAGAGGTCAAAGTGTTTTTCTCTCTGAAGGCTATAACTCTAGACTATATTTAAGAGGGATTTCCTCACATGTTGCTCTGGTCTGAAGAATCCTTCTCTCTCCCACCACTGATACCAGCTGGACTCCACATAGTCTGGACTATAGGCTGATGGGAATGGCCCGCTGGTGTCTGCAGAGAGACAAACAACAGGTAGACAGGTTGGCCCTGGAAGAGTCCGAAACTAGAACTAGGGACCAGGAGTGGGGCAATATTGATAAAGCAACATATCTTCACTGACATGTGGGATACAATCATCATACCACTGACGCCAAATACAGATACTTTCATTAACAAATAAATCAGCTTCAAACAGATTTCCCTCCCTTTAACTCACTGCATCACGACTTTGACTCCCCACAGTGGCGCTCAAGACATAATCGTTACCTCTGAGGCTCGTTTTGTTTTCTTCAGGTAATCAGATATGCTGCTGTATCGCTATATCATTGTCTTCTAATTCATCAGTAATCACAGAGTCGATGTATCATGATGACCCCCCCCCCCCTCAGGTGTCAGGGCTGTAGTCACCTTTCTTGGTCCCAGGAGGAGTTAAAACGTTGTACTCTATCTTCTGCTTCTCACTCCAACTCCCTGAGTTATTTTCAGCAGTCTGGGACAAAGACATGAGATGATTTCTTTCTGATTTCACTTAGAACAGTTAGTCTTTCCTGAAGCTTATTCATACTTACACTGTGCTGCCCTGTCAGGATGGCCTCATCCCTCTGTCTCCTCCGCCTCTTTTTCTCTGCTTGGGGCCGAGGAGAGGAGTGAGATGAGGAGGAGGATGAGGAGGAAGGTTTCCCTGGGTTCCCAGTGCAGAGCCTGGTAACTCCTCTCTCTGTAAGCCTCACACTCAGGACCCGACCTGCCCTCCACATTATCAGTGACACACTAATAACACCACAAACATGCAGGGAGACACGTGTTAAAACCCCCTGCTAATAAAGAGACACCTGCTGATGATTTAGCGGCACGAGGACTAAGTTTATCCACCATGACAGGTGATGCTTCATACAGGTGAGTTCACTTACCGAACATGCCAGCTACGACCTTTAGGCTAGCTGAGATACTTCTTTACTGAAAACCCGGGAAAGTTCATCATTAAAATATGTTAATGTAATGCAAATACTTCCTTTTCGTACTCTGTAGTAATATTTTTTAAAATACACATGTACTCATTTGTTATTTTATAATCAGCATGAAGACGCTGTTTCCGGACGGACGCAACCTTTACCGACAACCGGAAGAACACATAGTCCGTCTATAAAATGATTCCCCAGGACACTTCCGCTGTCAAGGTGAAACGATACCGCATCCTGTCTATTTTTCAAATTCAAAGATAAAAGGAAACTAGAACACCTTACAGAGGCTGACCTAGAAACACAATTGTACACCACACAGCTCCGCGGTGTTGGATAACAGACGGGTTAAAATTAAATATTTATATTACTGTGACAGGATTGACAAAGGTATTAAAATTCACTTATGGATTCAGAAGGTAATCTTCTCAATGGATTCATTTCTTAAGTAAAAGTAAACATGGTGAAAGACATGTTGCTTTGAATGGAGGATCATTCTGCCAGTAAAGACAAATACATACACTTGACCTCGATTAAAAAATAAAAATCCTTAATGATAAGCCAGTATTAAGCTAAGAGATAGAAAGTCATAATTATGACTTTTTCTCCCAGCCCATTGATATGTTGTTCAAACGTTCATTTACTTATATAGATGGTTTCAACAATAAAGGAAAATAATTAAACAAATACAGTTATAAGAAGTGCACTGAACTCTAAACATTTCCTCTTCCATTAAAAGGAAAAAAACTAGATACATAATATCCTAATAAAGGTGTTAAAAGAACTGTATACCTCACTTTCCTCATTTTACATGAAGATAAGAAAACTCCTGTCAAGGTGATAAATGATGTTTAACACTATACAGAGTTTCTTAGACAAAGATTTAATAATAACAAAAGCCATATTGTGTTTTATAATTCTGATATAGAAACTGTAGAATATATGTTTCTTTAACATACAAATATATAAGATCTTTTGGGTGCTAGCTTTAGAATGTGATTTCTTTAATCGGTTTAACGTCACAACATTTACAATTTAATGATATAAAATGTACTGATATAAAGTTAAAACATTTAAAGTAGGATAATAAGAAAAGATGATGTGCAGTAGTCTGATTATAGGACCAAACAATACATCCATAAATATACATTTACGAAGGCCAGAATACTGATACTAATCTTTATAAATTAGTTAACAAACTTACAGAAAATACTACAGACAAGTGTTGGAGATTTATGTATGATTAAATCCCTGTCTGTATTTATTTTTCCACTCATTTCAATTTTCACCTTTTGTTTCTTTGATGTTGTCTGTTCTTTTCCAACTCATACTCAATGGTCTCTGTGTGATTACTCAGTTTCTAATCGTAATGGCTTTACTATTATTCGTAAAGATATCAAAAAGGCAGAACAGTATTCAGTATAAAAGTTGTATATGTTTCCAATTAACTGAACTTTTCATGAATAACATTATTTCACAAGGCAAGGTTTGGTATTATTTAGGCTACTGCTATAGTTTTTTGTTTTTGTCTTTCTGAACACTCAATATCTTAATCTTTATCTAAATAGAAGAATACAAAGACAATGATGATTAAGAAAGTACGGGGATGTTAATGAAATAATAGACGTATAAATTAACTGTATCTTAAAGCAAAAATAAATTGATGAGCACAGACCTTAAAATTTGAGCTTGTATAAAACCATTTTAAACGAGATATTTCACTTTTACACTATCGCTTTTAAGCTGAAAAGATTGAACTTCCTGTTTAAATCGAATTTGCTCATGTTGCATTCAATTGCACCTCGGACGGTCCAGTTTCCTCACTTCCTCTCAACGCGTTCCACCGACTACGGTGTGTTCACGAGCTTTACGTAGTAATATAAAAACAACATGGACGCTACATTGATATACGTCGTATAACCGTGTAACCCATAAGTAGTAGGTCACTTAATATCCGGAGAAACTAGCGGTTACCACCGAGTTGATGTTCCGGCTTTAGGGACTGTTTGAGTACATTTTCTACGGTCTAATTCTCATTTCTTCGATTGTTTCTCGTCACGTGAACGCAGAGGGATTCTACTGCTTGATGTGAGCTAGCCACATCCCACCTTGGAGATCAACAGCCCGCACTGTTGTAGCCTTTAATATTAAGAGTTTATGATTTAAAGAACAAGCTTTGGTCAGTGTAGCTGTCTATAAGTTACAGTTCGGTCACTGTTTATCACTGACTGAGGTTCTTTTACATCTGGAGCTAGCTAACGGCAGCGTTAGCACAGCCGCAGGTATGGCGGAGGTTCCCGGGACATCGAGTGAGACGATAACGGAGACCGTTCAGACCGGCACGCCGCCGCCGCCCCAGCAGGTAACCCGTGATGAAGAGGGGCAGCCCGTGGTGATGACTATACTGGTTGGATAACGAGTAGTAACAGATATGCTGAGTAATATTAAACCAGTAAGGCCTTTCTGCTGGAACACAGTGTTCATGTTATCGCACCGACGGTGTTAGAATGTGATGGTCAGATAAATGAAGCTCCATCAGGTCTGATGTGTTATTAAACACGACCCTTCATGAGCAGAGCTCGTTTGGACGCAACATTTACAGTGGCGTGTCCAGTTGGGTGGCCAAGGGTGGCATGGCTCCCCTCGACAGCTGGTTGGCCACCCCAGGTGCCAGCTCCAAATCTCAGGCTATGATTGACTAGTTGCCTTTGTAAGGCGGGACAAAGTGTTTGGGCGCTGGTTTGACCTAGTGGTCAAATCGTGCACCTCAAGTGCAGGAGCTGTAGTCCTCAAGCAGGCAGCACAGGTTCAAATCCAGTCTACAGCCCCTTTCCTGCACGACACTCCCCAGTCTGTCTCCTTGGGTCCTGCTGTATCTACTGTCCTCTCCAATAAAGGCATTTAAAACTCCCAAATACAACTTATAAACATTAACTTCTTGGACTTCCCTACAGCCATAGATTGTAAGAAAAGATGGACAACATGACAACTCCCCAAAAATGAAGTCAACCCTCTCCATGTTAGCAGATGAGACATGCTATAAAATCCAAACACAGGTCAAATAAATGTTTGTCTAACATGGTTTCTGTCATTATAGTTTTTTCTTGTCATGCTGATTTATGTCTGTTCATTTTTCTGACTATTTCAGTTTGAATTAGTTGAATGCCATAAAAAGGGCTTTATTGATTGATGATTGACAGCTCTGTTGACCAATAAGGCTCCTGCAGCGCTGTGTGTGCTAGATTATCAGAGGAGAGGAGTCTGCTTGAAACCCACACAAGAATCTCTTCTGCTGTGGACTGGACCCACCTGAGCGACTGATAACGCTTTAGCAACAAGGTAGATGTGGGTTTGGTTGGAGGAAGTGGCAGGACTTCAATGATGCAGCTCAACCAGTTGGATTCTGCTGGGCGTGTATTTGCTCCAAAAGATGTCACCAGCTCAATATGTTTCTGTTTGGGGCTGAATAATTCCCCTGTGGGACAAACTGATTTGTTTTCACAGGGAGTGAAAAAATGTGCATAGTGGAAGTCCATTTGATAATATTGATTTCGAAAAAGTGCATGTTTATTAGTCACATTTTTCCAGGTGTATTTCACCCTAATGCCCCTGGGAAGATCTGCCTTGTCTCCATGATTATCTCACAGCAGTGTCTCTGTCCCATGTCTCTCAGGAGGGACGCAGCCTGACCATCAAACTGAGGAAGAGGAAGACGGAGAAGAAGGTGGAGTGGTCAAGTGACACTGTTGACAACGAACACCTTGGGAGAAGATCCTCAAAGTGTGAGTTCATCTCTGTCGGGTGAAATCATGATGTGTGTCTTGTCTGAAATCTGCCTCTAAGTAATGTTTTGGGTATTGCACATGTGTATGGTCCTTTAACCCACACTGAACTCCACGCTGCTTCTCCTTTAAACATCATGGGGATTGTGTGGTCAGACTTAAACTGACATTTGGAGCTGTAATAAGTCACCATGTCTTCCACTACTTCAAAGTAAACAATCATGATCATGGCATGAAATAATTTTAAACATTCAGACTGAATCTATCTCAACACATCCTGCAGTCAGTAAAACTCTGCTGTAAGTGAAGATCCTCTGCAGATAAAAGCCGGTATTTCTTCACTCTGATGTTTACATGTACCTACAAATTAGGGATGCACATTTCCAGCCAAAATACTATTCAATAATCATTAGCATCTATTTGATGATTATTCGCTTAATCACCCCCAACACACACACACACACACACACGCACACACACACACACACACACACACACACACACACACACACACACACACACACACACATCTGTCTAGTAGCAGGCACTGACAGCGTCTGTCTCGATCTTTGTCTCTGTGTTTCTGTGATGCGGCGTGGAGTGTATGTTTACATTTAATAGCCTTGTTCAGTCTCTGGAAATACATGTAATATTCAAAGTAACTATTTGATTTTTAATAAGTGAATGAATATTCGAAAATCTTTGCCCATCCCTACTACAAATGTAATCAGACCAGCTGTGTGACATGCACAAAACAGATGTTATTCCCACTCCATGCCCCTCCTCTCCTCTGGTCTGAGCACAAATATCATTTTTCATTTGATCATCTCTCTGTCCTGAAGATGGATGCGTAGTTGTTGCTGTTATTTTTGCTCTTATTGAAGCAACAGCTTGATTTAAACCATGTCTTATTCCAACTGAGTGCAGAGAGGAGGAGAGGAGCCCATGTAAGCTTTTGTTGTACCACTAACATTACTGATGCCGCTCCTCCAAAGACACTCTGCTCTATGTATTATGGACTTTATGACAAGTCGGTGTTGCATACCTTCCATCTAATTGTCAAATTCCAAAGTCTCCGATCCGTCACGGCACTGGATCTGATAGGTTTCTATTCTAGTCAATGTGTTAACTTCCACTGGATCCGCCCTGTTGTGTTCCGGCTGCGTCTCTGATCCAGCATGCCTGAGCCCTCTGGATCAGATACTATTGTCGCCGGATGCCGGAGCACAACACATCAATCTCAACGGAGCAGATCGAGCGGGACAGGAAGTCAGGCACCAAAACAAAATGTAAAAATCTGGTTAATTTTCAGAATAAAACACTCTGTGTTATCACCAGATCGTATTTCACTTAACTACAACAGCAAACCGTCATGATGAGCGGAGCCAGGCCTGGAGTCAACAGGTCAGAGGTTTTCAGAGGACCAGAAAGACAACATGGATGAGCAGAGGAGGAGGAGAATCCTTGATTCAGTAATTACTGCGGGAAAACCTTGGTCTCATGACTCCAGCTGTCTGGCGGTCCTCCTCTGTGCTACGTTCCAAAAACACAATCAGTGAGTGTTGACAGACAAGAGAGCACGGAGCTGGACCGCAGCGGATCGGAAATGGACCAGACATGGATCTGGTGGAAGTCCTGTGTAAGTGTTGTATTATGTTGACTTCTATCAGTGCTTCGACTGAAAACAAACTCTCTGCTGTTGCCCAGTTTGACTCTGTAGCTGGAAGACAGAGACACCATTTACACGGGACAGTTTTGATTTTGATGATTTTAAAAGGTTTAAACTACCACTCTGCACCTGATGGACATTTCATCCGGTTTGGGGCCTGTTTGTTCAGGTACTCAGGTGTTTATATGGAGCACTTATGTTCTGTTTGGGTTTTAAACGGAATAATCTGAATATTATGCTCCATATAAACACAGCTAGTGGTTTGTGTGCAAGCTAATCCTGCACAAGATTTCATGGCAAAGATCGGGGATGTAATGATGCAACCAGCTCACAATAACATTCACAATGCTGGGCGCAGGATGCCATTCTGTTGCTGATTTTGAGAAACGTCTTAAAGGGAAGAGACTGAAGTCATTTAAAGGAGAGAATTCAGAAGTTTTCAGATCAAGTAAATTTAAAATGTATATTATGCCAGAATAACAACATACGAGCAACTCAAATAATGTGGAAACTCAAAATCTGCATGCATAGGAACAAAGGCACGTGGGGGTGCTGTAATTGATAAATGTTTCTACAGACTGAATAAAGTAACTGAGACATACATGACTTGTGTCAGCCTGCTCACTGAGGGGTTCAAACTGAGTCAATATTGATGCAGAGGTCTAAAGATGTGGATCCGGTTCACATTAAATGGTCTGCAAAAATGTCAATGAACTTCGGTAACATCTCAAATGTTTTTGTAGTCATTCATCATCGTTTGAGTCGGTCATTGTCTGTACTCGTGTTCACAGAGTCTGTGCAAATTGAAATAATAAACCTCTCATGCACGACTCTGTCTCATCAAATCCAGAAGCATGGACTATTTTTAGCACACGCTCCATTTACTTTCTATTCTGAACACCAGGAGTCTTTGAAGAAGGTGTCTGCCTGGGTTTGAGATCTCAGGGATCATTACTAACCCTGAGTGTTGACTTGAAGGCTTCTGTATTTATCCCACTGTTTTTAACAATAGGATGAGTTTTTAACCCTGAGTGTTGTCTTGCAGGCTGATGTATTTTGAGGATGAGTTTTTATCCCTGAGTGTTGTCTGGCAAGCTGCTGTATTTTGAGGATGAGTTTTTAACCCTGAGTGTTGTCTGGCAGGCTGCTGTATTTTGAGGATGAGTTTTAACCCTGAATGTTGTCTTGCAGGCTGCTGTATGAGGATGTTTTTAACACAGAGTGTTTTCTTGCAGGTTGCTGTATTTTGAGGAAGAGTTTTTGACCCTGTGTGTTGTCTTGCAGGCTGCTGTATGAGGATTTTTTAACACAGAGTGTTTCCTTGCAGGTTGCTGTATTTTGAGGAAGAGTTTTTGACCCTGTGTGTTGTCTTGGAGGCTGCTGTATGAGGAGATTTTTTAACACTGAGTGTTTTCTTGCAGGCTGCTGTATCTATGAGAAGCCCCGACAGTTTGGAGAGTCGTCCTCTGAGAGCGAGGGAGAGGATGATGACGAAGGCTGCGGCAGTGCTCACTGCATCCTTGGTCACGGCAGGAGAGACCACGGACAGAGGGGGGGCCGGGGGGCCACAGGGCCCCCCAACTCTGGAGGGGCTCACACACACTAATGAGGCTGACAGAGGGGGGGTGAGGGGTTTGTCACACATCATTCAAACTGCACTCTGTCTTTAGTTTAGCTCCATCAGTGGTGGTAGGGGGGGGGGGGCAGCCCGTATGCTTCGTTCAGTGACCAGTTAAAAAGTCAGAAAGTCCAACTGCTGCTCTGAAACAACCTGAGTCATTCAGTTAACAGCAGAGAGCATGCTCAGTGTCTAACCAGCTAAAAGATCACGTGTAACATGAGTGAAGACGACACGCTCAGGTTAAAAATTCTTCACAGTCTACTGAAGGAGAAGAGCTGTGATTAATACAGACTTTCTGCATGTTTTAGTTCTGTCATCACACATACCACAAATCCTTCCAAAAAGTTAAAAAGGAATCATCAGCTTTCCTAATTTTAGGACTTTGGTCGTAAATGCAGTTTGTGTCAAGCCTAAGTCTCATTTTGGTGCCCAGATATGTATATTAGTAACATGTACCACTTTAGGTAGAGGAGTTCACATTTACTTATTTTACTGACCAACATTAATATATGGATGTAAAACACAAATTAAAAGAGTGCCACATCTTCATGTTATTCTCAAGTGTGGTATTAATGTAGATGTTAGTTATGAAATAAACAGACTTCAAACATGTCATGACATTTTCAGGTCACCTGCTTGTGACCTGTCAATCCTGGCTAGTCCCGCCTTAACTCTTCCCCTGCTTCCTGGTCTCTGGGACTCTAAATTGGACCATAATTTACTAAATGAGAGATTGCGAACATAAACTCATTTGGATAGTGTTTACTGGGGGAATAAATCAGCTGAGAAGGAGGACAATTTTCTCATGGACTGCTTTACAATCAGACAAACAGGGCCGTCCTCTTCTGGAAATTAAAATGATGCAGGTTTGAGGCACTACAGGAGAATATGTTTGCTTCTTATAGACAGTCTGTGCTTATGAAGGAGCTGAGACATGCAGAAACAGCAGGTAGATGCTGATACATTTTCATTAAATTAGATTATTTCAAACCTTTTCCCCTCCCAGCAGCTGAATACTGGTTGATATTGTTTCAAACATAATCAGAGGTTAAACATAATTGCTGACAGTTTCACAGGAAGCAGTCAGCTGCCCCTGTAACAGTCTGGAGCTCTGTGGTAAATGTTGATCAGCAGTAATGTAAAGTGATTGGTCATAAATGAGTTAAAAGCATCCTGAGTGCAGAGCTTAGAGACTCCATCAGTGTAACCCAAACAGACTCCTTGTTGTGCAGCGTGTTTGACTTTCTGACTGTGAAGCGTCTGAGCAGCTCACAGAGAGAAACATGAGACAATGACAGTGTTTTTATGACTTTATTTATTCTCTGGTCTTAAATCTGCTGATTCTTGATGTGCAGTCTTAGTGAGACAGACGATCTCACTTTAAGTAATATAACTGATTTAATTAAGCAGACACATGATTGACTTTGTTCTCTGACTGACAGAAGGATGCTGTTTTTTGTAGTTTACATTTGCTTGGTTGATTTTTATCTGAAAGTTTCCTCTGGACAATCCTGCACATCTTTCAGTGTTTTTAATGAGAGACATCAGAGCGGAGGAGAGAGAAGCTCCACAAAGGATGAATAAGGACAGTTCTTATTTTAATTTTTGCAACATTTCACTTAAATAATAACAGTTAGATTCTCTGACAATTGTGTGAAGATGCAGCTTTAAGTATCAGACTGTACATAGAGTGTGTAACAGGATCACGCTAACATGGCGGACAGGACAGGTCGGGTGAGATGAGGTGAAGGTGAAGGTGCATGCCTGCAGTGACTCACCTGTCGCAGCCTCCACCCTCCTCCTCAACCTGAGACATGTCTCACAGCAGTGTGTGTAACTCAGCTCATTATCCAACACTTTGTGTATTATTATCTACACACATTGTTACATATGTACATCGTTCTTGTAATGCACCTTTCTGTATATACTGTTGAACATAATGAGAGCAGATTTAACGTGAAATAAAGTTTTCAACTGTGATTAAACTGACTTTGACATGTGTGGTGTGTATTGACTCAGGCCACGCCAGAACAAACCCTGCTCTCTGCCGCCCCCTACTGGAAGAACACTCAGCCTGAAGCCAAAAGTCTGGGTGTTTAGGACAAGAGAAACCTCCACTTTCAACTTTCACTTACAGTCCTGTTTTTACTATCCATAACCCCAAAGTCTGATCTGGTTCGTTTTATTATTTATATGGAAAAGGTACATTTTAATTTCTGTATGTTTGTGATATGTTAAGTGAAATATTTGAAGCCTTTCTTGGTATAATTGTGATGATTTTGGCTTATCCCTGACAAAAATCTCAAATCAGTATCAGATTGTCTCAGATTATTAGAACAGTTCCTAAAATCAATCAAAAAAAGGATAAAAAAAAACAGACATGTTTTTTGTATATTCATTTATACTCTCAGTTCTTGGTTGGGGCTCTTTGACGATGACTCACTTGAAGATGACTCACTGCATCAGTGTGACAGGGTGAGGAGGTGATCAGCAGGTAGCTCTACCTAAAGTATCTCAAAATAGTATGGAACATAGAGCCTTCAGTTATAGGGTATCTCTCCTTTGGAATCATCTACCAGCCAGGGTCCAGGAGGCAGACACCCTCTCTACTTTTAAGTTTGGGCTTTCAACTTTCTTTTTTGATAAAGCTTAGTTATGGCTGGTTTAGGTTTGGATCTACTCTTATTTATGCTGCTATAGACTTAGACTGCAGGGGAAGTTGACACACTGGTGGCAGCAACATGCTGTGGGGATGCTTTTCTTCAGCAGGAACAGGGAAGCTGTCAGAGTTGATAGGAAGATGGATGGAGCTAAATACAGGGCCATCCTGGAAGAAAACCAGTTAGAGGCTCCAAAAGACTTGAGACTGGGGCGGAGGTTCCCCTTCCAGCAGGACAACAAACCTACACATATAGCCAGAGCTACAATGGAAAGGTTTAGATAAAAGCATATTCATGTGTTTGAATGGCCCAGTCAAAAATGGCAAAAATGTTGGCTCTAGATGTGCAAAGGTGGGAGAGACAAACTCCAAAACACTTGCAGCTCTAACTGAAGCGAAAGGTGGTTCAACAAAGTATTGACTCAGGGGGGTGAATACATATGCACGCCACACTTTTCAGATTTTTATTTGTAAAAAATCTTTAACAACATGTATCATTTTCCTTCCACTTCATAATTCTGCGCTACTTTGTGTTTGTCTATGACAAAATGTGTAAATGTTCAAGGGGTCGAATACTTTTGCAAGGCACTTTAGATCTTCCTTAGCTCCCTTGTGTTGTAGGTGGCTGATGTAGGTGGCCTGCTGCTGACGACATGCCAGACTCCATTGGCTATGGACGTACCAGACTCCATCTGTTACAACTGCTAACATCCGTCTCACCACTATCATCTCTCTCTCTCTACATCTCCCTGTAGCCCTCTTTCCAATACCAATACAGTCTCAGCAGATAGCTGTCTAACATGAATCTGGTTCTGCTCGAGGTTTCTGCCTGTTGAAGGAAGTTTGTCCTTGCCGCTGTAACTTGCTAAATACTGCACGTGGTGGATTAAGATGAGATCAGACTGAGTCCTGTCTGTAAGATTGAACTGGATCTTATCCTGTCTTGGTGTTGGGTTTTTGTTAATAATAGAACAAAGAGTACGGTCTAGACCTGCTTTGTTTGTAAGGCTTCTTGAGATAACATTTGTTGTGATTTGGCGCTATATAAATAAAGATTGATTGATTGATTGATTGAAGCGCTTCGATAGTGGTCTTCAGCTGGTTTGTATTTTTGGGTCGGTGTTTCTCTTGACAGATTTCCCACAGAGTCTCTACAGGGCTCAGGTCAGGTGAGCTGGCCGATTAAGCACAGTGATGTCATTGTCAGTAAACCATATGGTGGTAGTTTTGGCGCTGAGGGCAGGTGCTAAGTCCTGATTGAAAAGGAAATCAGCATCTCCATAAAGCTTGTCAGCAGATGAAGCATGAAGTGCTCTGAAATCTCCTGGTAGCCGCTGTGTTGACTTTGGACACACTGGACCAACACCAGCAGATGGCATGGCACCCCAAACCATCATTGACTGTAGAAACTTCCCACTGGACATCAAACACCTTGGATTCTGTTCTACTGAGCAACAGTGTTTTGGTATTTTTCTCTTTAGCCTTGGTAAAACTCTTCTGATGTTGTCTCTGGTTCAGGAGTGTCTCTGATGCTCTTGATGCTCTGACACCAGCTTCAGTCCACTCCTTATGAAGCTCTCCAAAGGTCTTGAACTGAGTCATTTATTGAAGAATATGCACCCATGTATTCATGACTGAGCTTGTACATTTTGAAAATTCAACAAAGTTTAGAGATACTTTTTGAAACTAGTTTGAATACTTTGAATACTGAAGGATTTTTAAAACAAGAACTCCAGTATTTTAACTCCAGGAATAATCTGACTGAGCTACTTTCCCTTGTATGAAATAATGTTTGACCTAGAGGATCTGACCCTGGGAATCATGTTTTGTACTTTGTTCATCACTGAATTTAGCTAACTGTGAGTTAACATTGCTACACCAGGAGATAAATGTATGGTCAAACAAGCAAAGCATCATGTGGTGAGCCAGCTAGTAAATATAATTACAGCAGTGTTTGATGTAACATTCAGAGGCTCTCTCCAATATAGCGTGGATAAGTAGGTTCATGCTTGTTTGTTCTTTTAGCACTCACCCTTTCTTGTTTTTTTAATATATTGACTTTCCCCATCCATCTGATGTCTGTCCCCACCCACACCTGTCCCCGCCCACACCTGTCCCTGCCCCATTCATCATCCCCCAGGCAATGTTGGATCTCTGCAGGGTCAGTCTCCTGCCGTGTGTGTGCTCCTCTGTAGTAAAACACACCGATGCACCGACCGGATATTTCACCAGACAAACACATGTGTGCAGGTCTACTATTTACAACTGACAGCATCCACGTGGGTCTGAGAACAAGTGAGTGATTGTTATTTCTAAACTTTATTATTATTTCACTTTGGTACGTTTTTATTTTTTACTTTTACGACTTCCAATACTTCTACTACTTCTGCTACCACAATTACTTCTACTCCCTATGCTATTTATACTATTTCCACAACTTCTACCACTTCTACAACTTCTACTTCCACTACTTCTGCTACTTCACATGTTTAAGACCCTCCTTCTGATACTGCTCTTGGTAATTTTTAGGCCTTTTACAAGTTTCACTTTGTTCAGCGTTGATTGAGTCTTCTTACTTTCAGCAGGGCATATAAATATTTCAGCAGGTTAACACAATTTTCTCTTTCCCTTCACATTTCCACATGTTCAGCTGTGTTTCACAGCTTTCAGCCTTCAGCTTCAGTATTTCAACGCATTTGCTGTAAGGAAATGCAACTTTTCTAGTTATCATTCTTATTCATTTATTTTATTTCTGTAGGCAATTTGTTACTTGTTTTTCCTTGTTTGAATGGGATTTAAAGTTTTAAATTCTCATGTTAACATGTGAGAGGAGTGAGCTGTAGGAAACACAGGAGAACTACAGACCCGTGCGCTCATATTAAAGAAACATGACATTGTGATATCCTGATTTTCTCTGATTTAATCAGCAGTTTCATTTTAATGGTAGGAGGGGCACTGTTGGCCTAATGGTCTAAGCACCCCACATACAGAGACCATAGTCCTCGTTGCAGAGGTTGCCGGTTCGACTCATATTCAAAGAAGTAATGAGGGCAGGAGAGTCCTCCTGATGGAGTCTTGACACTGTTGGTGGTGGTGGTTTTGGAGGCATTCAGGATGAGTGAAGTGTTTTGAAGTGTCACACAAATAAAGCATGGCAACAGCAGAAAAATTAATGAATTGAGGTTGTGGCAATATCTGGTTGGTTTAGCACTTGAGTAAACATCCACTGTCAACTGATCAACGATGCAGAAAGGGAGGTAGAGAGAGAGAGAAATGGAGGGAGTCATCTAAACCAATAATGACATGATGATTGATTGAATATGGAGCAATCACTCTGCTTGGGTTTAATTCAATGTAAACATACTCTCACCTCAGGTAACAGCTAACTAACCTCCCCCTGGTCTTTGTGCAGCTACGCAAGGCAGAAACTTAAGCATCAGGGGCATCAGGCTCAGTACTAGTATCCTAGCAATCCTCCTGAAACTACAGTCATACAGCCAAACAAAGCTCCACCAACTTTCCTCTGATGGCTTGGAGAGGCATAAAGATGGATTAACTGTAAGCTATTTCATCACAATTAAAAGAAGTAAATGCTTGAACAATTTCACTGTGTTTACTGAATATATTGATAAATGAGTTTCACTTTTTAAAATTGAACTACTGAAATAATTTAACTATTTTTATTGAAATGCACCTTGGACCTGTTGTCACCTTTCCATTAGTCAGTACTTCATTATGGCAGTTTCTTTTAAGGTCTTTGTTTGTTGATTATTTTTGCATATTTGGCAGATTGTCTGTAGTTTGTCCACGGCTTGTAGGATCTTGCTATGGATTTTTTTCTACTCTAGTGTTAGTGTGTCATGTTAGTAGTATGGTCAGTATTTCCAATATGGCGACCATCATTCTATCTGCCCACAGGAATAGCAGGCACTGAATACTGTTGTTTCTATTGTCAAACAAGTTAAACTTTGGGGGTACCGTTAAACTCTCTACTTTATGATCATCATGTGGTCAGGTGACCGACGGCAGCTTTTAGAGAAACTGTGTCTGTGTCATCTTATATTAATAATGATAGAGTAAATAGAAACATTAGGAAAAACAGTAGATCTTCTTATTCTGTGTTGTGAGTTTGTATGAAAACAATGGACATGAAAATAACCTGCAGATGAGTCTCTAATGGAATCATAAAGTCCAATTTGAATTGATTTATGGCCCCTCCTTTGATGTCTTACTCTACATGTGGAGATATTTCATGATAGATTTCCACTATCTGTGTCTCCTGCCTCAGGTTGTTGTTGGGTGTTGGTGCACTTGTGTGTGTGATGATGATGCCTAGCTCCCGCTTCATCCTCTTTTTCCTCATTCTGCTGGGAGCTGGATCTCTGCCAATGCTGCGCCACCTGAGTGACTTCAGCGACAACCCCCAGAAGCTGATTCCAGGTCAGTGATGTCATCAAGCGGCAACCTCTGGTCTTAAAATGTGAAGCCCATGCACAAGTGCTAAAAACTGGAGTCCATGGAGCGTCCGCTTGGGGCTGGCTGCAGAAACACAGGAAACCACATAGACACCCATTCAACGAAGACGATCTTTGCAGCAATAATAAACATGTTTACAGCCTGGTTCAAATAACGGTCTAGGTCTGAATAGCTCATTTCTCTATCGGCACACACTGTATGAGTATTTTCAAATATATTAAATTTACGATTCTTGCCAAAATAAGGACATGGCTGACTTGATTGACAGGTGGGCATCCTGTAGCTGTTAGTGAAAAGGCTAAAGGCCCGCCTCTTTACCTCACACTGGCTTGGGCACAGTTAGGTTGTGTTCAACATTTCCAATATGGCACCCGCCAACGATAGGCTTCAAAACAGAGCTTCAGGAACAGATAGGACACGTCACGGATAGTACGTCCATTTATAATGCATTCTACGAGTAGTACTAGTTCTTGTGTGTATAGTTTTTTGTCATTTCCTGTGAGTTGTGGCCACCATGACTGTCATCTTCAGATTCAGGTAAACCCAGCAACAATATTCCTCTTGTTCCCATTTTTGAAGTGTCCCAGGTTGAGGCTTCTTCATCATGTTTGAACAGATTGTCACTGCTCTGTGCTGGCTGACAGTTGTGTGGGCACTATCACTACAACATAGGCTAACAAGTAAGGCCATAGAGAAGTTCTCCCCTCATCCGGATGGTGATTTTCTTAGTTATGTCAAAGTTAAGAGTGTTATCTTGAGTGCTTACAGGCTTGTACCTGGGGCGTATACACAAACAATGCTAGTTATGAGCAAAGTCACTGACTTTAGCTCTCTACAGAATTTGATGTTGGAGGCATTTCAAAACTTTGTCCCAGAGGTAGCTAGGGTGTACCCAAACGGACAGAAGTTCACCAGTTTACATGAAGCTTCTGTCCTGGCAGAAGAGTTTGCCATGACACAAGAACACATCACTGTGGGTAAGAGTAAAACCTCTACACTCAAGCCTCTATGTCTGAAGTCAGATAGGAAGTGTTTCTACTGCCATAAGTGCAGACATCTGCTGGTCCGACAAAAGCCAAAGGGGGTGACTGTGAACTACATAGTTTGTTATACTGACTCTCTCACAGGAAATTTGGAAAGGTCGTTACCTGCTGGTGACCTTAAGAACTGTGCTCCAGGTAAGACTGAAGATGTGTCAAAGCCCATGCCTCCTCCTGAGGTGTCTCAGGAGGATCTCGTGGCGAGATTAGAGTTTGTCCTCCACCCCTGCCATACTAAAGAGGCCCAGGAGGCTAAGAAGGAAAAGGTGGCTTCCCTCTGCAAAGTGGCAACCAACTTGGACTGCGCCGGATTTGTGTGTGATGTTGGTTTATCAGTATTTAATATTTGTCAATAGGGCGATGTCTTGTGTTTCTTTTAGAGCTGGTCACATGTTGCATCACATCTGCTCCATCTTCTTACGAGTGGTCAAGCTGAAACACTTGTGTTGTTTCGCTCCTTCCGCACTTTACTTGATGTCTGTCACATTAGTGTGTTACATGTTAGTGTGGCTGGTATGTTTACTTTCACTTGGTGGCAAGTTTAGCAATAAACTTGTGACAAACATTAGCGATACTTCTCAATGATGATTACAAGAGAGTGATATCAAGAACATTAACAGGATGTTTGAAGTTTAAAGAGGATTTCACATTTCTCTCTCCCTGTGTGTGTGTGTGTGTGTGTGTGTGTGTGTGTGTGTGTGTGTGTGTGTGTGTGTGTGTTTGTGTGTGTGTGTGTGTGTGTGTGTGTGTGTGTGTGTGTGTGTAAAGCAGGATGTGTTCGGTTGTTGCGAAATGTGACGTACCCGAAGGTAAATGTCACATCTTTCTACTGCTGTCATTATGAGGTCAGACAGCGGCCAAGTCAAATTGACTGTGTGTGTTTTTGTGCTTCCTGATTGATAAGATAGTTGTTTGTGTGCTGCAGGTGGGAGGGCAAAAAAAGGATTACAGAAAGCAATAGATCATATGTGTGAATTTTGTGAGAAATGGAAGTTAAAAATTAATAGTGATAAAACTAAGGTCACAGTTTTTGGTTGTCGGAAAGCGGATGTTAGCAAATTTATGAATGCGATGGAGAAATGTTAGAGATTGTACATTACTTCAAATACCTTGGTGTCACCATGAATTACAACGGGGCAATTAAAAGCGCTGTTACGGAGCCGCATAAGCAAGCTTCCCACGCAATGTTTTCCATGTTTAGTAAATGCAGAAAGTTTGACCTGCCTGTAGACGCCACATTAGATTTATTTGACAAGCTTGTTATGCCGGTTATGTTGTATGCATGTGAAGTGTGGGGGTTTGAAAATATAGATCTACTGGAGAAGTTATACACCTTAAATTTCTGAAGTATACCTTAAAAGTTAAAATGACAACCTGCAATAACATGGTGTATGGTGAGCTGGGAAGATACCCACTCTGTATTGCAGTTAACAAAATAATTATTGGCTGGGGGAGGTTGATCACAGGTAAAGAAAGTAAGTTAAACCATATTGTGTATAATTATCTGCTTAACCTGCACAACACAGGTGCCTATGCATCACCATGGGTTTTAAAGGTAAAACAGATACTGGATGACTGTGGCCTTTCTTACCTCTGGATCACACAGCAGTGTAACATTAACTGGCTTAGACAAACTGTTGAACAGAGGCTTAAAGATCAGTTTCTGGTGAACTGGATAAAATGACATCATCTGATTTATATGTACAATTTAAACGAAATGTAAAACTAGAAAAATATTTGTTATTTGAAAACCAGAAGTATAACCAGGCTATCTGTAATTTTAGAACGAATAACACTAGGATCCCTAAGGTCACTGGAAGGTATAAAGGCCTGGATAGTGTTGGAGGACCTCTCTGAATGCCTGGTCCTCGCGTGTTCGTTTGATGAAGAAAATAGGAGGAGGTATTGAAGTTTAAAAAATCAGCTTTATTCTAAACACCAGTAGAAATTGCAAAGTGTACAGAGCTCTGGGTCTGACTATCGTGTCCCTGATCAACAACAGTGCTGTTCAGTTCGCGAAGTCTGAACTAACTACTTTTTCCCTGACCCAGTATTTATTAACACATAGGATGAATTTGAATTGTGCATGATTTGAGGGCGTTGCCTCCCCCTCATTGGCCCGAGGCGCGTCCACGTCATCCTCGTTCTGACTCCCATCATACTCCTCCAGGCCTGAGAAGTTGTCCTGAAACGTGAAAGTTAGCGCACACACATTCCTGTCTACCCTCAAGGATAACGTTCTCTCATCATTCACCAATGCACATCAGCTACGTGTGGTCTGCCACCTGCCCCCCTTAATTTCTGGGATACTGAACCTATGTCTGCTGATGCATGGAATTCTCCCAAGGCCCTGGTTCCTGTTTTTGGCTACATTACGTCTTACTTTAAATATGTCGTTGTGACTACGACCTTCAGGTCCTTCTTGTTGTTATGGTTTTCCGCTATCCAGACATGCAGTCATGGCGTTCTTTGGTTCTCAGTACTTTTCCACTCTCTCAGATGTTCAGGGTGACCGAGGCCTCAATACTGTACAGGTCTCAGTTCTCCGTGGTGCCAAGCTGCATGGTTTCAGTACACGCTATATTTGTATCTAAACACTCGTGATGATTAGTATATTTGGCTATATGAGTAAAATTAATATGATATAATATGATTAAGTAAATGAATGCGATTGAGTAAATAGTGACAATTGTGAGTATATAAGAGTGAGGTGTGGAGTCCCATATCCACAATAGAAAACAGAGGATTTGTAATCTCTGTAATGATAATCATGTGGGTGATGAGTACCATATTTTGTTTGAATGCAGGAACACAAGCATTCTGAATAATAGAGAGAGGTTCCTACTCAGGTATCATTTCCAACGTTCCTCTATGTTTAAATTAATTCTACTTTTGCAATCAGATAAGCAGAAAGTTATCTGTAAATAAGAAGCTTTTCTGAAGAATAACCTTCCTTTGTTTAAGTAAGAGCTGCTGTACTTCAACCATGCCGTGTGCCATCATTATATTGTTTTGTTATTTGTAATTTATGTTCTGCGGCTCCATACCATGTGATCATGGTCTGAGCATCAAATTAAATTGAAAAAAGAAAAATGAAAAAAGGAACATGGAAAGTAAATGTTGCATGATCAAATATGAAAAATGACCGGCATTTGCCACTGAACTACCAGCATATGATGTGGCCGAATTGTTGCATGTTGCTTGTTTGTTTTCGGTCTTGCTGTCCTGTGAGGTAAACTTCTATCATTGTCAGTCTAGTCTGGTGTGTGGTTAAAATATCATCTTCCTCTTAACTCAAAACTCTATCTCTGTGGGGATCCTTTCTGTAATGTTGACAGACTATGAGAATAACAGCCTGAGTCTGTCAGGGACAAAAACAAGAACTGTTAGTTGACCCACTTTGATCCATTAAGGACTATGTTGCTGACATAAACAGCTGCCAATGGAGTCATGTAAACTTCCACTTTGTGTTTCTCCGTAGGTGTAAAGGAGAAACCAGCTATGGAGGGGGGGAACGAGGTAAAGCAAACAGACACTCTCTGTAAACTACTGTACTAAAACACACTGTGAACACAACTGTACTAAAACACACTGTGAACACGACCGTACTAAAACACACTGTGAACACGACTGTACTAAAACACACTGTGAACACAACTGTACTAAAACACATTGTGAACATGACTGTACTAAAACACACTGTGAACACGACTGTACTAAAACACACTCTGTACGCGACTGTACTAAAACACACGTGGCTCAGTCGGTAGAGTCGGTCGTCTATCAATCGGAAGGTTGGCGGTTCGATCCCAGCTCCGGCAGTCACATGCCGAAGTGTCCTTGAGCAAGACGCTGAACCCTGAATTGCTCCCTCTGTTGTTCAGAGGTGTGTGGATATGTACGAATGAGATTAGCTAACACTGATGGTCCCTTACTGTAGCAGTGAGTGAATTTGTATGAATGGGTGAATGTGACGAGTAGTGTAAAAGCGCTTTGAGTGGTCAGAAAGACTAGAAAAGCGCTATATAAGTACAAGTCCATTTACCATTTACACTCTATACACGACTGTACTAAAACACACCTTTCAGAGTGATAAAATAATCCCACCTCTGGTTGACCTATAAATTAGATATCTGTACATGAAGTCTTTGATATTTAGTGGTCTGTAGCCATTTTGCTTGCCTTTTTATTTTTTACATAAGTTGAAGTTATATCACATCTGCCAAGAATGGTGACTTCAGTAAACTGGTAAGATGTCTGTCTCCCCATCCAGCTCTTCATCTGACAGATCTGAGCTCTGTCAGGATGAGAGTTCACAACACAGCTCTGTGCACTAGAGACTGGAGATATGATGGTTCATTTCCACAATCAGACACATAACAAGAGCAAACTGTACAGAGCTGCAGAATTTTGTGGCTGTGTTTGAATTCTGAATATCATCAGTGCAGTTTGTTTTTTTAATCAGATCTTGAGACGGGCAGATAGTGGGGCCAATGAGGCACAATTCATAGAGCAATTAGCTGCCAAAATCTTGTCTTAGCCTCCATTCTGTTTACAACTCTACTGATACAAACTATACAAACTGCATGTACAACAGAACTAATATGCACTCTGAATATGACAATAATAACACGCACTCGTGCATTTTAAATGCTCTGTACACAACTATACTGATGATATATACTGAAAAAATGAAACCAAATTTAACCCCACACCTTGTTCACTTTCATTTCATGAATAAAAATAATATATTTTATTTATGTTGCACTTTTCAAAATACTCAAACTTTACAAAAATCCCATTAAAAAGAGTGATGAAAATATTAAAGAGAACCACATTAAAACAATGGTTAAAAATGGAATTTGGTTAATGAGGGCTTTGATGGTCAGGAGACGGACCTTGAACTGGATGAGTTGTAGAACTGGGAGCCAGTGGAGGTACTGGAGGACAGGGGTCAGGTGGTCATTGGAGCAGGAATGAGTGACCAGGTTAAAAGCAGAGTTCTGGTTGTGCTGGGGTTTATTGAGGACTTTGGATGATGAACCATAACAGAATGCTATTGGAGAAGTTGTTTCTTGATTGCATGAGTGCCCTGACCTTGCAGCAGAGAAGGAGGGTGATGGGTGGAGACGGGCAATGCTTTTGTGGTGGAAGAAGGCAGTTCTGGTGATGTTATTGACATGGTGTTCACAGTTTACACACTGGCACCACCAGGTAACATGGGATCTCTCCTGCTCACTCGTTAGAACAGAACTTTATCCCCTCTCTTCTTCGGTACGTTGGGTCTGCATCTGGAGTTCTTCCTCTGTAAACTCTGGTTCATAGAGAAATCCGCTTATGTCCACTGTAAACGGCATGTCATCGTCGCTGTCAGAATCACTCATTTCTGCACTTTGTAGTTTTTGTTCCTAAAAGTGTCCGCTAAAAATGCTACGTGCTTGTTGATCCAAACAACTGATCGGCGTGTATCCGTGCTCATGCAGCGGAAGAACATCGGTCTGCGAGGTGCATCCAAAAATAGTGCCAAAACAAAGGGGGTTTCTGACGGCAAACTGAATAGCTCCATTTTTTCTACTGGTGCATGCATTTGCACCGTGATGAGTTCCTGGACCATATTTTCTCAACTTTAGCGAAATTACGTGAAATAGGAGGCCCCATCAGCAGAGAAAATAGCCCAGCTTACCTGCCGGTCCTCTGGGAATTTTCTCATCAAAGGGGAAGAGCTCACCGGCACTCATTGTGGCTAACAGGAGCAATAGTGTACTGTAACTCATACGACCCCACTTCAAAAAAACTGAAGTATCACTTTAAGTGGTGACATGTTCCACAACAAGTTTTGACAGAAAGGAGAGATATGAGTTGGGCCAAAAATACTTCATAAGTCAGGGTTATATTTTTAAGGAGGATGGAGGTGACAGCAGCAAGTCTGAGAGCTTAAGGATCTAATCAAAGCATTATCTCGAGAATGACTAAGACAGGATAAAGGAGGGAATTTCTGATGCAGAGCTTCAACTTTAAATAAAGTTACCATGATAAGTTTAACAGAGGAAGCACAGGAAGAAACTTGAACACAAGAGTTCTCGCTTAACGTTTAATACTTACTCCTGCTTTTCCAAATCTCACTGAACTGACATAAAACTGAGACCATGCAAGAATGAAAGTTAAATCTCTGTGTGCAGGACGCATTCAATAACCTACTTCAGCACAGAGACATGTCATGTTAGCTGTTATAAACAAAGAGGTGTTCTAATGATAGGACTCTTGTTTTAGAAGGTGAAGGCTTGAAACATTAAGATCTTTTCATCTAAAAAGTGGGATCATGTTTGTCTCCAAAGTCAGAGTTGAAGAGTCTCTCTTTCCCTGTAGGAGGACATGTTGGACTCCAAACCACCTGTCAACAAACTTCTGGAGATCACAGGCTCCAGGGCTCCTGATGGATGGATGGAGGAAAAGCAGCAACAGGCGATGATTCAGGATATGCGGCACCGTCGTCTGTCCGTTGTCTGCTCTGAATACGAGCCCAACATCTTGAAGAAGGTTCCCTCGAAGAAAGATGTGCATCAGATCTATGGGGTGGACCGGTCCAAGCTGTTGTATTGTGAGGTGCCCAAAGTTGGCTGCTCTAACTGGAAGCGGGTGCTGATGGTCCTGGCAGGCGTAGCCACCTCTGTATTTGACATCCCTCATGTAGTAGTTCATAGGGAAAGCTCAAAGCTGCATCTGGGTAGAAACAAACCAGAGGAAATCACTGAGAAGCTGAGCAACTACACCAAAGTGCTGTTTGTTAGAGAGCCCTTTGAGCGCCTGGTGTCTGCATTTCGGGACAAGTTAGAGAATCCAGAGAAAGCCTTCCACCACAGGTATGGAAGAAACATCATCTCCAGGTACCGCGCCAACGCGTCGCAAACTGCCCTACAAACAGGCGATGGTGTCACCTTCAGGGAGTTTGCGCAATACCTGGTGGACCCAAAGCGTCCAGTGAGGATAAACATCCACTGGCAAGCGGTGAGTAGGCTGTGTCACCCTTGCCTGCTTAACTACAACTTCATCGGCAAGTTTGAGAACGCAAATTACGAGGCCAACTTCCTGCTGCGAAGCATCGGAGCTCCACCAGACGTCAGATACCCAGACTATAAGGACAGGAACCCGCAGGACGAGAGGACGTCCTCCTCAATCATGAAGAAATATTTCTCCCAACTGAATGCCACAGAGAGACAGAGAGTCTATGACTTCTATCGCATGGACTACCTGATGTTTAACTACTCCAAACCCCTTCCAGATCTGCACTGAGAAAGGGGCAGGAAATAATAACTAAGGATTTTTGCCATGCTTTTTGTTCTTTTTCCTGTGTTTTTTCTTTCTGAGGTTGGGCGTGTCTTCCAGGTGCTGGAGCTTCCAGCAGGCACATCTGGTTCTCATCAATTAATCACCTGCTGCAGTATTTAGACCCTCGCTCTTCTCCTCCTCACTGCCAGATGACTCCCGCCTTCATGCGGTACAGTCGGTCCCTATAGTAGCCTAGTTTGTTTAGTGATTTATTGAAAGTGCACTTGTGGTTCTGCGTGACTTACTTTTTTGTTCTTTAAGTGTCTCCAGTCTCCTAGCTCCAGTGCCTCTCCACCCAGCCTCTCACCACCGTAAGCTCCCCTACCAGTCCCACCAGGGCCTTCACCTTGCCTTTCCCTCCTGGGTGGCTTTTTCAGTGGATTTACGTATTTTAGCATCAGAGAGTGGGTGGGACGAGTTAGCGCTTATGGGAGTTTTTACCAAGGGTCTTTCTGAGAAGCTTAAGTTTTGGTAAGCTACCCGGGATGAACCTGGTTCTCTCAATGGTTTAATTTCTTTAGCCATTAAGATTGACAACAGGCTTAGAGAGAGACAAAGGGAGAGAGTTAGAACGGCCTGCAGGTTAGCTCTGCTTCCCAGCCTAGCCTGTCTCCTCTGTTTCCCAGTGCACCTTCTTTAACACCTGAAGACTCTCTGGCTCCCCCTATTGCTCTAGAAGAGCCCATGCAATTGGGCAAAGCCCACCTGACCCCAAGTGAGTGCCATAGGCGTCTGTGCCATAACCTATGTATTGACTGTGGACAGGCTGGTCACCTCCTAGCATCCTGTCCCTCTACACCAAAAGAGGGGGCTCATTAAGGATGGAGAGTGCCCTGGTGAGCCAAACTTCCACAACTTCCAGATCTCAGTCACGTGTCACCTTACCTGCATCTGTCCAGTGGTCAACCCAATTTGTCCCGTTAAAGGTGTTGGTGGATTCAGGAGCTGATTATATTATTGTCGGGCTTTTATATTTGTACAGCACTTTGTTGTGTCTATTTTGATATGTACCATGTAAGTAAAATGTATTATTACTATGATAAAATGTAATAATTTGATTCTGGTATTTATACCTACAACCTTAGGGATGAATATTTAGTTCAACCTGGCTCTCATTATATAGTAGTAGTAGTAGTGTTGTATTCACTCGTCAAACATAACACAATATTTTTTACAGTGCAGACACTTTCAATAAAGCACAAGTAATGTATCAAGTGATGACTGAAAAGGCATAGGCAGAAGCATAATGCTTATTCAAGCCTAGCCTACATTTTCTCAAGTAAAGCTACCAGCTTCCCAAGTGTAAAAACAAAACAAATGGATCTCCACACCGCTACACAGTAACACATGTAGAGAACAATCCATGAGCAATATATAATATGTAAGGCCTTATAGTTTAATATATGTCTAGATTTATACAGAATTGCAATGGACTTGAAATTTTTTCCTTCTGAATTCTGAAAATGTGGACAGAAATACATCATAGGCTTGATTTGGATCATCAACATACACCTCATCCCAATTATGATTTAGGAGATCCATCCTTAAGGCTTCAATTCGCTCTGGTGTTTTTAATCTCACTAGTTTATACTTATGTGTAGTTCGGTCTTCTGAACATTTGAAATTAAGATCATGTAATATCACGAAAACAGGGAGATGATCACTAACATCACTAATAAGAAAACCACTTTTTGCTCGATGACGAGCATTTGTAAAAATGTTATCAATAAGTGTGGCACTTTCTTTGGTTATCTGACTAGGTTTGTTAATCAGGGACCAGAGACCCAGGCTAAGTGTTACATTACAAAACTCAGATATCACAGAGGGCACTGCCATCTACAGCAAAGCTGAAAAGTTGATACAGTAGAGGGGTGATCTGAATCACAAAATGTCTCTATTTTATTCTGAACTTTACTCAAACAACAAATGCAACAACCAAATTCTCATGAAAATGGGAAGAAATGGAGTCTGCTTTTTGTTTGTTTGTTTCCTTTTTTTTGCTAATCTTACTTTCTTACATATGTCATGTCTTTTTGAGTCAAAGGTCTGTTATTTTGTTTGTGTTAAATGTGTCTAGATTCATACAGAATTGCTATTGACTTTAACATTTTTCCCTTTATATATTCAATATGTTGTTTCCATGTTAACTTATGATCAATCACAACTCCCAGAAATTTGCTTTCAAAAACTCTTTCAATATTGACATTACAGATTTTTAACATAATACCCACCTTAATTTCTTTGATTTCCAAACACCATAAATTTACTTTTCTTAATAATAAGAGACAATTCATTCACATCAAACCAAGTTTTGAGAATTTCAAGCGCTCTTGATCTTTCATCGTCCTCCAACTCCCATCTATAAAGAATGCTGAAAAGTGATGTTGGATATGTCATCCCTCATGTAGAACTAGGCACCGTTATTATTCTTATTATGATTATTATTGTTGTTGTTGTTGTTGTTTAATCTATTTATAATTAGTTTTTATTTTCTGTGCTTGGGTGAAGGGGTGACGGTAAATATCTTTGTCTGAAAACCTGCTGTGTACACAAAGTGAGCCTTGATTTTGTTGTTTCTTTCTGAAAATGATAAAACAATAAAAACATATATTGGAAAAAAACCCTCAGATGTCAGGTTATGTTCATTCCATTTAATCAAATCAATGTTGAAATCCCCACAAACAATATGTTGTTTCTAATCACACACCTTTCACAAAATATTGGCAGTAATATTCATAAAAACATCAGTACAAGAGCCAGGCATTCTGTATATGCAACTCAAGAGTACAATCCTATGTTTAGTTGAGTGGATTTCAATTGTAAAACTCTCCACAAAGTCAGCTAACCCTGAAGTTACCTCGACAACCGTAAATCCTGCTTCATAGTATTAGAAATAAAATTAAGAACCTCTGAAACAGTTTAGCCCCCCCTCAATGTGCTGTCTCAGACTAAAATGTGAACTTTTCCAAACACTGATAGTTTAATACTGACTTGGATGTTTGTTGTTTATCTTGACCGCAGATTGGGTGGGGCTCATCAAAGATGTAAGAACAACAGGTTTACACTGGTGCAGCTTTCAAAATGCATGCGTGTCTGTCTCTGTCTGCATATGTCCGTGTCTCAAAGTGGTCTGGAAGCTCTGCTCAACATTCATGGAGAAGCTATAAGGATACGATATTACATGTTTGTGTGTGTGTGTGTGTGTGTGTGTGTGTGTGTTTGTGTTTTTGGGTGCTTGTTTGAGCATGTGTGGTTGTTGTCTGAAAGCGCTGATCTGCATTCAAGGAAAGGTAAGATTTCTTGATTGTGTGTGTGTGTGTGTGTGTTTGAATGTGTGTGTGCACTGAAAGCAACGAATAGTTATGATAAAAGAACGTTTGAAAACGTGGACGAGAGAGGAGTGAGGGGGACGTCAGGCATAAGCTTTTTTCACTTTCACCAGACCTGAGGGGGGGATTCTGTTAGAATGCAATGGGACACCTGGAGCTAGCACCAACTCCATGGCCAGCATGTGCAGTTATGTGTCACTATAATAATAATTTCTCAATTTGAATTAACTAAAGCCCAGTGTGTGCAAATATTAAGCAGACCAACACAAAGGTAAGTTTAAATAATGTATTGCAAAATAATAGTTAAACCTGGGTTACTATGTGTATGCAGACGCAGCTCTCACTTTGGTCATACAGGGATCAGATAGTTCGAAGTAGCATACCCATACTCCCCTCACAAGACACGATAGTTGGCCTTTTCAAAGTCCCTAAAACAGATGTAGACTGGATGGGCTAACTCCCATGCCCCATGTTCCTTCCACCGCCAGATGATACTCCCACTCCGGGGCCTGAAGTTCTCCTCCTGAGCTAAGCCCTGCTTCCCCTTCATGTGCTGCCAACTGAAAGTCCTTCTCAATAGCCTCCCTGTACTCCTCCCACACCCGGATTTTTGCTTCGACAAACACCAAAGTTGCGGCCCTTCTAGCCACTCGTTATCTGTTAGCTGCTTCCAGAGACCCCTGGTCTAGCCAAGTCCAAAAGGCCTGCTTCTTCATCCTGGCGGCTTCTTTTCATCCGAAGGTTGCTGCCACCCCCCCTACAGTGTGTGCCAATCGAGAAATTAGCTATCCAGACTACACTGTGTTTTGTACCAGGCTGTAAACTTGTTTATTTCTGCTGTAAAGATCAGAATTTGAATTGGTGTGTATGTGGAGTTCTGGAGCCAGCCTCAAGCTGATCCTCAATGAACTGCAGTTTTTAACACTTCCGCATTAGACTCATATTTTTAGACCGGAGGTTGCCGCTTGGTTGACCCCAGCAGTGACATGTGAGGACCTCTGCAGACAAAACTTGGCTGGAGGAGTCATCACTGCACCAACTGGAAACACTGCCTCCAAGTGACCAAGAGCAGGGTGGTTTGTGAGGTCTGAATGATCAGTAATGTTTAAGCCGCAGTCATACACGGTAAGAGAGAGAGAGCACACAACCGCTATTAGATATTATCTTGTCTGCGAGACAAACATGATCGTTGTAGAACATCTTTGATGAAATTATGTTATCTCTTTATAAATCTGAATCTGCATGTACACAAAGAAGGATAATTTCACTGCATCAGGATTAAATGGTTTCGAAATTACCTTTCTCAGGCTGTGCTAAAGGTTTGTGGTTCTAATGATTAAGTAAAAAGACACAGATTTCATGTTTGGTGTTTTATTTTGTGCCTTTAACTCTGAAGCATAACAAGGAAGTAAAAACCCATACAAACACATCATAGTGTGGTTTATATTCCCTATAAAGTTTCAAACAAGCAACACGATGGCACAGAAACATGAAGATATGCTGCTGGTGTTACGATCTCTAAACACAACAAGCTTCAATGATCGATCGTGTTATTCATGTATGGAGAATAAAAAGTCTCTCCACAGGTCACAGTCTGTGTTTCAGTTCAGTGTGGAAATATTAAAATACAAAACAGAGTCATGAACATTTCATTAACATATCATGAGAATAACCTCAGAGGCTTGAGTCCGTTTCTCGGAGTCTGATAGATACTCTATCAAATCAACTGAAATCCATTTACTCAACATTTAACTAGTCTCACCTGACTTAAAGAACCTCTCTGAAGTCCATGCTGCATTCAGGATCTCTAATGGCTTCTTGTGGTACATTTTAAAGTGTGATTGTCCATTTGATTGACAGGTGTGCAAACCAACAGGTCAGCAGTGGCAGCTTGCCCCTCCTCTCACGTGTCCTGATTTGAATAAATTTGACTTTTGATCCTTTAAAGGCACGATCACATCAGTCTGTTCAACAAAGTGATCCTGAACTCCTCCTGTAACATGTTGGTGAGGGTGATCACTGAATATCAAACTGTGAACAGGATGATATTCAAATTAGAATCCACACATTCAGTCCCAAACTTAGAACTCAGTAGGATTTAGTATGCTATAAAAACATGTATGTCGCAACACTTTTTCAAAATGCAGCCTGAAAAAAAAGAAATCTAGGATTTCTCAAACATGTGTTGTTTTCAGTTTGCAACAAACGTTCTCTTCATCAACAGAAACAGATTATAAACCTGTGGTATCACATATTCCCTCCTGGCCTACTTAGTGGGTTTGGCCTATCTTTTCTCTTTAATAACAAAAAATAGGAGAAAAGATAGGAGACCAAATTGTGTAGCACAAAAAACTCAGACTGGTTCATTTTCTCCTGATTTGTCTGAGAAATGCAAGCTGAGTGTAAGATTATTCTAAAGGGATGTACCTTGAATATACAGGGTCTGATATTTACTTTTGGTGACTTTGGGATGAAGTAATGTTTTAGCTTGTAGGCTGAGTGAGTGATTATACAGAATTAAGTGATGAAATAGTCTGAGAATAACGGTTTCATTCCCAACTGGCTGGATCAACAAAATGATTACTTTTTACTTTAGGTTCAATCCTGACAGCCCAACGAGGTCCTTTCATTTTGTTTCTGCTGCTGTGTGAGGTCACATGTCTGACCCTCACCCTCTGTACTAAGTTGATAACGACTTAAATACAGGGGTTTGAGGACAACTCCCAGTTCTACAGTAGCCAATTTACATAAAGCCAAACATGTTAAAAGTCAGAATGCACATGACAGAAAGTGCTGTACTCTCCTCTGTCAATGATAAACTGTTCCACTGAGTGCCTCCTGCAGGCCGGGGGCATTTCTGTTGTGATGATTGATGTTTGTGCAGTGTTTTTCTTCTGCTGTTTTCTGGATTTATGTTTTTGATTTTGCATAATTTATGTATTTGCAGCACATTTGCTGTGGATGCAGTGGTTTCAATTTCTGCAGGGCATGTCAGTGGTTGCATTTGTTCTGGACTCTAGCATTTTTTATTAAGTCTGCATTGTTGTATGTGCAGCACGTCTCTCCTTATGTTACTCACGTGGGCAGCTGCAGCTTTATTAACCCTGCTGTCTACTTCCCCTTTTTGCGTTATCTGTTTTATTTCGGCTGCATTAAGTATTAGTGGGGATTGTGGGGAATCTCATCCTCCTAAACTAAGCTTTAAAGATGCAAATTGCAAACAAAGTGGAGTGTGCTAAGGCTGCTTTACATTCTGTTGCTGCGAAACATGGATCATGTGCAGCTGGTGCAGGGAGAAAACAATCTTTGCAAACATTGCAAACTGTTAAACAAAAGGAGTCATTTTAGTGTTATATGAACGCAAAGGTGTGTTTGACCAGATGTTTGTAACATGCTTTTCAGAACCCCTTTTAAAGACAACATTACAACTTCCTGTATACAATGATTTCAGAGTGATTGTACAGTTTTTACCGCCTTGCATTAATTAACTAGATTTCAATAGTTTGTCCTTTCACCTTATCTCTTTTCCGCATGGCCAATACCTACACCAGGCCAATTTACAGGCAGTAAACATGCAATGGTCCTGCTCTGTCTGACATAGTTTGGAGTAGAGGAAGTGTGCATGGATTCATCTTCGATACAGGTGACTATTTAAAAGAGAGAGAGCGCTCAGACTTAATCTTCAAACAGTCCGCACAGTCTGACTAAAGCTGCAGGAGCTCCTGCTTCTAAATTCACTTTAGGATTAAATAACTTCAAACAGAACAAACATCAGGGGTAACTCTTAAATACATAAGTCTGTGTGGGAACAGTTCCCCGCTTACTGTAGTGTTTAAACAGGGTACTATGCAGAAACTATACCTCTGTAGAAGGCGCTCACACTACACTTCTTTTAATACCCTTTAACCTAACATTTAATGCACAGGGGGTTTATTTTGATAAAGCAGGGGTATACATTTTCAATATTTTACTCCTCTGTTGGTGATTCTACATATTATCATTTTAGCTGTTTATCTCATTGTTTGGAGTTGAATTTTGTTATTTCCTCTCCCTCAGACTGAACCAAAGGCAACAGGTGACTGACTGACTGACTCAGAGAGAAAAAGTCCAACAGAACAAGAAATACTAAACAAAACAGATCAAATCCTTAAATACTGCATAACATTGTCCTTGTCGAACATTCAGAACCCCTCGCCTGATTGCATCTGAAATAAACTCTCTAAAGTCCACATTCAGGTGACAACACGGATATAAACTGCAGATCAATAGTGTTGAACATAAAGTGACACAAGTACAACGTCAACCAGTCTGTAAGAAGTGTGCAATAAAACAGGAGAGTCCAGCTGCAGGACACCGTCTCTGGTGTGTGATGTCACACACCTGCAGCTCTCATACAGGTGTGACCCCCTGGACAGACAGCAGAGCCTCGGCATCTGTAGGAAGACACAAATATGTTACTGAAGGAGGGAAAAAAAAATAGTTTTCAGTGAGAAAGGGCATGAGTGGATTGAAAGTTAAGTTAGCATTAAGCTAATACTTGTTGAAAGATATCGGCCTATCTGAAAATAATTAGTCATTGACTGATCTCAGCAGGGGATTTAAAGGTCCCCTATAATGGTCTTTCTATTTTTTTTTTTTTGGGGGGGGGGGGACTTTTTTCCTTTATTGTATAGGACAGCTGAAGAGAGACAGGAAATGTGGGGAGCAGAGAGCAGGGGAACACATGCAGGAAATGGTCATGGCTGGGAGTCGAGCTGGCGTCCTTTGGGACGAGGACTATAGCCTCTGTATATGGGGCGCTTAGTCCGCTAGACCACCAGCGCCTCTATAATGGTATCTCTAATTGTGTACAACAAGTCATAGTTGTCTATTTAACAAGGTTTTGAATTCATGTGATGTCCTTTTGATTGATAATGAAGTTTAAAACTCTAATGGAAAATCATGCTTCATAATTTGGTCACAGGATCACAGTTCTTCCTCTCTGTGCTCCACAGATCATCATAATATTAAAGGCTAATGAGGGTGAACGAGGCACCATGATAATGTGCAGATGAAGCCTGACATTAAAATACAGTCAGGGTTCCCACTCTTTTCCAGAGATCATTTTCCGGGACATTTTCATTGATGATCAAGCTGGTATGACAGTCTAAATTTAGTTCCTAAATAGTCTAATATGCTCCTCTCAGTGGAAGTCTACATTGAAAGACATGTAGTCTATGGCTATCAATGAAATCATCTCTTACATACTTAAAAATTATGGCAAATTGATAATAGATTAATGCAACCACAGATGTACAGCACTTCACATTATTAGTGCAACCAAGTAACAATGATGGGCAACATCTCAGCTTTCTCTTTTCTAAAAAAATATGAAATGAGCTAAATAAAAAACAAAAGAGCCAGCAAAAGAATCAGGAAGCTGCCTTACTGAAATAATTAAATAATAATAATGATCAGAGGATCAGTGCATTAATGACCTAAATAGATCTGAATGACAAAAATGGCCACAAATGTTTCTCAACTCAACTCAAAATATACCTGCTTAATCATGATATTCATCCTGCTAAGTGGTCGATATAAAACAAAGCAAATGTCACGTTTTTTTTATTTGCGTTACCGGAAACTCTGAAAAAATCTCACCGCTGTAAAGACACACTCTGTATTTGAAGATCTCTCAGAGATTTAAAAAAAGTAAACTGTCTTCCTGCATGGCGATGTCTATTATGATCAGTGATGTCTACAACGTGGAGTTTCTGTGCAGCTGTGTCGCTCTTTTTGTTCCGTTTGTTTTCACTATCAGGAGTTTGCACTCCTGCTAACTAAAGCAGGGGTTCTGAAACTTTTTGGAGCCAGGGACCCCTTACAGGTGAGAAAATTGTCCATGGCCCCCTTATAATTGTAACACAGATTAAGCACATTAGTGATGTGTCATGATCAAAAGCTGCGGCTCTGAGAGACGATGCTTTATAGTGAATCAAAAGAGCCGGCTCGCATCGAGAGAGAGCCGACTCCCAGTTTTTTCCTTTCGCTGCTTAGCTCTCACAGTGCTCAGCCCCAGCTCTGCTCACAGCAGAACTTTGTTTTGATTGGTCAGCATGGTGGCCATGCGGCCAATCACGTGAGGATATAGGATGCAGGTGATGGAGGGGAGGCTGTGTATCGTGGCTACATCTGTTCCATCTGAGTCTTCTTGAAGACCGGGCAAATACTCACTGAGAGGAGAAATCTGATCAGCCCATCCAAGCTGAGGCATCAGATTTTTCTCAATGCCAACCTGAGGACATTAATAATGTTTGCTCGAGTTTGGTTCTGGTTCGGTTTGCTCGAGTTTGGTTCTGGTTAAGTTTACCTGAGTTGGTTCTGGTTCTGTTTGGTTGAGTTTGGTTCTGGTTTTGGTTCAGTTTGCTTGAGTTCGGTTCTGGTTCTGTTCTGGTTCTGTTCTGGTTCTGTTCTGGTATAGTTCTGTTCTGGTTCGATTCTGGTTCAAGTCTGGTTCGGTTCTGGTACTGTTCTGGTACGGTTCTGGTTCGGTTCTGGTTCGTTTCAGGTTCAAGTCTGGTTCGGTTCTGGTTAGGTTCTGGTTCATTTCTGGTATGGTTCGGTTCGGTTCTGGTTCGGTTCTGGTTCGTTTCAGGTTCAAGTCTGGTTCGGTTCTGGTTCGGTTCTGGTTTGTTTCTGGTATGGTTCTGGTTCAGTTCTGTTCTGGTTCGATTCTGGTTCAAGTCTGGTTCGGTTCTGGTACTGTTCTGGTACGGTTCTGGTACGGTTCGGTTCGGTTCTGGTTCGTTTCAGGTTCAAGTCTGGTTCGGTTCTGGTTAGTATATGGTATGGTTCTGGTGCGGTTTCGGTTCGGTTCTGGTTCAAGTCTGGTTCGGTTCTGGTACGGTTCGGTTGGGTTCTGGTTTGGTTACGGTTGGGTTCTGGTTCAAGTCTGGAACGGTTCGGATTGGTTCTGGTTTGGTTCTGGTTTGGTTCTGGTAGGGTTCTGGTTTGGTTCTGGTTTGGTTCTGGTTCGGTTCTGGTTCGGTTCTGGTTTAGTTTGATTCTGTTTCTGTTTGCATGAGTTTTGTTCTGGTTCTGTATGCTTAAGTTTAGTTCTGGTTCTAAACCTAACCCTAACCCTAATCATAACCCTATCCCAAATCACAACCCTAACCCTAACCCCAACCCTAACCCTAACCCCAACCCTAACCCTAACCCTAATCACAACCTTAACCCTAATCACAACCCTAACCCTAATCACAACCCTAACCCTAACCACAACCCTAACCCTAATCACAACCCTAACCCTAACCCCAACCCTAACCCTAATCACAACCCTAACCCTAACCCTAATCACAACCCTAACCCTAATCACAACCCTAACCCTAATCACAACCCTAAGCCTAACCACAACCCTAACCCTAACCACAACCCTAACCCTAATCACAACCCTAACCCTAACCCCAACCCTAACCCTAATCACAACCCTAACCCTAATCACAACCCTAACCCTAATCACAACCCTAATCACAACCCTAACCCCAACCGTAACCCTAACCCTAACTCTAATCACAACCCTAACCCTAACCCTAATCACAACCCTAACCCTAATCACAACCCTAACCCTCACCCTAATCACAACCCTAACCCTAACCCCAACCGTAACCCTAACCCTAACCCTAATCACAACCCTAACCCTAACCCTAATCACAACCCTAACCCTAACCCCAACCCCAACCCTAACCACAACCCTAACCCTAACCCCAACCCTAATCACAACCCTAACCCTAATCACACTAAATTAAGAGCCGTTCAGGAGTCAAAAGAGTCGGCTCTTCTTTGGGAGCCGAGTCAAAAGAGCCGGCTCTCTGAAAAGAGCCCAACTTCCCATCACTAAAGCACATGCTTACTACCATTTGCACTCTTAGTTTCCCTTGGAACTATTTGTATTGTAAAACCCTTCGAGCCACCAAATGGTATCATAACAATGGTATATATATGCTGTTTTTAATGACACAGCACAATTTTATGATTTACTAAATGTATTCAAATTATTTCGTGGACCCCCACGCTATGGTTCGCAGACCCCCAGGGGTCCCAGGACCCCACTTTGAGAACAACTGAGCTAGAGTACTGTAACCTTGGAAATCCAAGTGTAATGGTGTGAGATTCAGAAACGGAGAAAATTGCAGAGACTGAGCGTGGCTGTAAAATGTCAACCTACACGCCACGCTGCTGCGCTGGCATGAAGGTCGAGACAGACGCTGCCAGTGCCTGCTAATAGCAGCACCTCCTCTCAGTGCTGGTTAATGCGACTGCCACACAAACGGACCGTTAACAGGACAGGTGTCCCGAGGAGCGTTTACTTTGACGGTCTACTCCTGCTGCAGTTGTCTCAACTTAACCTTTCATCACGAATAATCGCCTAATAGATGCCAGCGATTATCCAATAGTATTTTGGCTTGAATTGCCCATCCCTTTTATGTAACTGTGACAGTGTGTGTTTAAAATGAAGCATATCTTATGTTGTATCAAATAGTGACAGAAAAGGTTCTCTGTGGACATTGAAATTACCCTGAAGTAGGCTAACATGTTCAAAACAATTTATGAAACTCTCATTTTTACTTTCGTTAACCGTTATTTCAACTAAACAACGCCACAGTTTAATTTAGCTGGCACCTGTATAAGCAAACGTACATCTGGAGAGAGTACAGCACAAACAGAGATGTAGATAAGAGGGAACATCACAAGTACACTGACTGCTTTAAGTCTAAGTGCTCACAGGTGCTGACACGCAGAGCTAGAGGCGACGCACAGTTGTACAAAAACAGGGTATGCTCTAACTAATGTGTGGGGTAATACTTATAAAAGAAAATGACTTTAAGAAGTGTAGATGGTTTACAAAACAATTCTCCTAAATGAATCCCTGAAAAACTGATTCAAATTGAAGGAGCAGGCTCCAATTCAAACATAGATTAATCACTTAAGACTAATGTGATGAGCCACTTCATCTTCTCTGTACATCCAAATTTAAGGTTAGAAATGTGTGTTAATGTTTTCTTTTGTGCTTCAGTGTCTCCTCTGTCCATCTACCATCTGAACAGAGCACACAGTGTAGGTTCATTTCTCTGTAACAGATCATGAAGCTGAAGCAGAGACTGGGACGCCTCGGGCTGATCAACTATCAGTGATGCTCTGTGTCAGAGGTTTCACACCAATCAGAGGAAGTCACAGTGAGTTTACTATGGTAACAGGGTCTAAATAGATTCAACACGGCTCAGTGTGTGTGTGTGTGTGTGTGTGTGTGTGTGTGTGTGTGCGTGTGCGCGTGTGCGTGTGTGTGTGTGTGTGTGTCAGGTCAGGTAATTCCTTCAACTTCAACTCTTTAATAAAATATATCCAAATGTAAACATACACTGAAGTTTCTCAGGATGTGTGACCACATGATAAAGCCATAGACTGTATAAATAATGGACGTAGTATCTGTGACGTCACCCACCTGGTTCTGAAGCGCTGTTTTGAACCCAATGATCAGCAGGTGCCATATTGGAAATGCTGAACTCAAATTAATGTCTGTCAAGCTAGTGTGAGGTAAAGAGGCAGGCTTTGAGCCTCCTCGCCAACAGCTACAGTGTTCCCGCCGGTCAGTCAAGTCAGTCATGTCCTTAAATGGGCAAAACTCATAATCTTAATATCTTCTGAAACGTCGCATTATAAAAAGTTCACCCCCCCCCGTACGAGAGAGAAATTAGCTCTTCAGACCTAGGCTGTTTTTGAACCAGGCTGTAAACATGTTTATTTCTGCTGTAGAGATCGTCTACTTCAGTTTATAACACTTACGCATGGGCTTCATATTTTGAGACCGGAGGTTGCCGCTTGGTTTAACTCTAACTTATTCACCTCTGACCTATCCATGTAAAGTCATAGTTTTCATATTAACCAAAATGAACAGAAACGTCTTCAATAACAAAGTTTAACATCAAGAGTACATGCTGAGGATAACTACTTACCACTTACAGACACCGAGGCTAAATAAAAACTGAAAATGGGATTTGGAATAAATCTCTCAGAGAAACATGAACCGCACTCACTAAATTCACACTGACTCATAAACTTTTAAAACCAAACTACCCATAACTACAAAATCCTCTCCTCTTGGTTTGTATGCTCCCTACAGCAGAGTGGAATAAGGGGTCAGGTCATATACCTGTGTAAAAATAGAAATACCACAGTATAAATAAGGACTCCAGAAAGAGCCTGCATTCAAACTACCTTCATTAAGAGGACACAGGTATTCAAAGTCCTTCTTGTTCTGAGGAAATGTGCTCTGTGAGTGACATGCTGTTGTGTCTTTTATTAAAGGATGATTATTGTTGATTAAGTAAACTGGGATGTGATTGGCAAAGGACAAAAAGCAGGAACATTTACCAGGCCAAGTAGAGTGTGACACACACCAATATTTTAACTGCACAAATAGACAACCTACAGGTTCTACTTTAGTGTAGCAACCCCTGCATCTGAGGCTCAGTCTGGTAAATGCTAATACCAGCTGTGTGAAATGTCAGGGGTCCACGTGTGAAAGGGGTCAATTACACACCACTGATTGTGCATTTCTATGTAGAAACCAGGGTATCACCTGAGCTATGGTGCAGCTTGAGCTGTCTGTGTGTCACTCGTCACCTACTCCTATAGATCAGCAGGTTTCTCAGCACAAGGTTATTCAGTTGGACTTTTTATTAAGAAGTCATAAAACATAAAAAATGAACCCAGCCCTTTTTTTGAAGTGCTAAAGGTAACCTCAACATGACACTGGAGGAGTTGTGGAGCTCACCTGAAGTCTAACTCGTCTTCACCTTGTCCTTCGCAGACACCAGCTTCTCTTTGTGTTCACTGTCTTTCATCTCATCAGCCTCCTTCTCTCCCTCTTCCTTTTCTTCTTCCTCCTCCTCTGTGTCGAGGAGGACACTCTGCTTCACACTCACAGAGATCACCAGGGCCTGGATGATCCCGTAGATCAGGGCAAACTGAGGGAGGTACTCCTGAACCAGCCAGAGTAATCCTGCCATCCCCACAGTGGAGACAAAGAACATTGCCATGCCGTGAAGCCACAGCCTCAGAGCTCCCTGGACTCCCAGCACCTCCAGGATCAGCTTGGTCGGGGGGGACACGGTCCACAGGAATCCGACCACGAACAGGTCAAACAGGTGGCGCAGGAAGTTGAAGCAGATGTCGTGGTGCTCTGGGAGGATTTCCAGCTTCAAGCCATTCACAAAGAGTCGGAAAGGAGATGTTATGTGAGCAGAAGGTGTAGGAGACGGAGGAGGTGTCCCATAGTCTGAAAAGTCTCCATCAACATCATCTCCACTCCGAGCATCGCGCTTCTTCCGCCTTCCACCGCTGGGTTCCATTATTCTTGGCCAGGGAAGGTAAGAGGTTGGGACATATTTACTCCACCATCTTGAAACCTGCTGTGCTTTTGAATCCTTCCCCTGCTTCGCTGCACCGAGAACCTCGACCTCCATGGGCTGCAGCTTCTCCTGAGCCTCCCAGAACTCCTCCACTGGAGTGCCGTGATCACTCTGTTGTCTCCATCCTCCCCAAATCCAAGACATCCACCCCCTGCTCCCCCGGCTGAACTGCTTCTGCTCCTCAGCTGTTACCGTGGGAGTATTCTCAGACACAGCTTTACTGCTGCTGCCGCCCCAGGAGCGAACCCACCCCCACGCCCAGCCCACCACAGCTGTCATCCTCCCTCACTGAGCCGCCTGGAGGTGAATCAAAATGAGTCTGCTGTTTGATTTAAGCTCCTCTTGCTTGAGTTGGCCCAGCAGCTATGTGAGCTCACTGTGAAAGCATGCACGCACTGCCAACTCAGCTGATAAGTGGTTGTTCTTGCTCACAAGGCCTGGGCAGAGTTATGTGCCATAGGAACACCTTTGGGTGTGTCTGAAGAGGTGAATGTCAAAACAGTGGTTGACTGTAACAAACTGGCAGCATTAAGAAGCTTCTGTCTACATGTCGTGGTTCCACCTGACACACTTTCGGACCGTCTGCAGGTTAAGTCAAACAGACTTCAGGCGTTTGGCTGAAACTTGTTTTTCAGTTTTTAGGAAGAAGCTGCTCCACTCCTCAAACCTGCAAACAAACAAACAACAACATTTAAAATCCTCCTTTAGACTCCACATCAACGTCATGTTACGTTAATGCAACACAGGTCCGACTATTTGATGACTAACCTTCACCGTTTTTAGAAAGCCGACCTGAACACACTGACAGGGTAATTATGAGACCACTGCCTCAGGCTCTCCTCAGGTGTTTCATGAAGAGGACTGTTTTCAAGGACAGCACTGGGTGAATTTATCGTTTCTAACCACAATTATGACATTACGCTGGTGTAGTGGCAGTGCCGTTTTGTAAATGACCCATTGCGCCTAAAAAGGTGCTGCCAACACTGCTGAGAAGAATAAAGGTGAAAGGTTTTCAGTGCAGATCTTAGACACTGCAGACTAGAGCTGGGCGATATTGAAAAAGATGTTATCACGATAAATGTTTCATATCAGTCGATAACGATAATTATCACGTTAAATACCAAATCATTATTTCATTTAAATTTAAATCAGATTTTTGGTCCTGAGTGAAAGTTGAAGACAGTTTGTTAGTTTGTATCTGGATTTAGTTTTCTGATAAAACATTTTGAATCCATCATTTCTGACGGTGCTAACAGGAAGCAGGTCTTTTATGTAAAAGGAGATTTTTGTGATTTTAGTTTGTAGATTCTTATTTTTATCAGGTTGAGATCATTTACATAATTTGATTTAAATTTACAACAAAGTAATATCATACTGTATTCTGTGTATCAGTTTAGTAGAGTATTGTTTTGATTAGTCCACTCCCCTGTAAGGTTACTAAGGGTTACAGGCAGAGTGATGTTGTTTCCCACAGTGCAGTGAATGCATCATGGTCATACGGTTTTCAGTTGTCCTATGGTCGCTGTGGACATTAAACGTGTTAGAAATGCACTGCAGAAGTTGTCTCTGTGCTCTTCCTTTACCCACATCCTGAAAATATGTTTAATGAAGTGTATTAAGTTAATAGTTAACACAGAGTCGACAGTGTCAGACTAACGACTCTGCTTTGAGCTGGTAGGTTTTGAGTTTTCTTCAGTGTCGCTGTCGCTCGTCTCAGCTGTGTTTACATTCTGCTCTGAACATCAAGCCCCGCCTACCTCTCGCCCTGCGATATGATTGGCTGTCCAATGCAGTCTTCTTCCTCTTTCTAACATTAGGTGGCAACTAGCCACACATTAGGGCCCCTCCCTTTCCAGTGGGACGGTGTAATTACAGGTTTGAATATATCATTTTAAATTTTATCGAACATTTTTTTTATTTATATTGAATAAAAACTATATCACGATAATTGTCATTATCAAATTATCGCCCAGCCCTACTGCAGACAAGGGCGTATTTTATAATGTGGTCTGAAAGTTTATCATTGAATGCATGTACAGCCTGTGGAGGGATCCTTAATATGAGACAGCCGTCACCGTTTGTCTCTACTAAATCCAGACTGTGCTGGAATTCATGAACTCTGATACATCTGGAAGTCATACACCGTAACACCAGGCCTCACCTCTGTCTCTCTGTGTGGAACCATCCTGCTGCCTTCAAGTGTTCTTAATATAAAAGGTGTGAAAAGCTCCTTCATGGAGTTATTTTAGAAGAATGCATGAATAATAAGTTCATAATTAAAACTGAAAGCACAAAACTCATGAAACCCTCCTGAACTGATCAGGGTGGGTGGTGTGGGTGAAGGAGAGAACAGCCAGATATGTACCATCTAAATAAAGGAATGATTTGTATTTCCTCTTTATAGAAATAGAGATAATATCATGACGAACAGGAGTGTCACCAATGCACCAGGAAGGCAGACAAAGTGCTCAGTGCTCCCTATCTGAGGTCATGACAGCTGACTGAACCAACCCCTCTAAGTTTGTCGTTACCCAGCACACCTGAACCTACCTGCATATTTACACTCACCTAACCTGTGTGTGATGAAGCTGCGCTGCTGTCTACTCCAGCTAACCTGTACATGTTCACTTCACGGTGAGCTGGTGGAATGGTTCACCCCTCTTCACTGATCTGAACCCTGTCAGAGTCTCTCCTGTGGTTAATCTGGTGAAATGGTTCACCCCTCTTCACTGATCGGAACCCTGTCAGAGTCTCTCCTGTGGTTAATCTGATGAAATGGTTCACCCCTCTTCACTGATCTGAACCCTGTCAGAGTTTATGCTGTGGTTAATCTGATGAAATCAACACTCACCTGCTGTGACGTTAGCCTGTTTGTGTCAGAGCTAAGTTAGCTCTCATTGTTAGCATCATGAAGTCGACGGACACGTCAACTTCTCAAACTTGTTGTCTGTGTGTTTTAAACACAGCAGGGTGTGTGTCCTCTCTGTGTGGATAATGAGGTCAGGGTAAGCTGACCACAGGTACCGGGTTCGGTACCGTCAGCCCGTTAAAAACACGGTCCAGGTCCTCCAGGTCGTTCTGGACCGTGTACCTGATTCTGGAACAAAGACGAAGAAGAGCTGCCCGTCCGGTCTGCACCTTCAAAATAAAACTTCACGCTTCACACTCTGTGTCTTTACCTCCACAAAAACATTGTACACTCAAAGATTAATGTTAATATGTGAAAAATACTGTCTCTGGTTTGAAGGTACTGTAATTCATCGAATGGACCTTAAAACGGGGTAACATATGAAGTATGGGGCATAAACTCTATATTTATGGCATGGGTGAAGTTTCAGGGTGTGGTCTTACAATGCTGTTTTCTTTATTGATTTAGATTGCACATACAGTTTAACTATATAACTCACATGACTCTGACATATTTAAAAAATACAAATAAAAAGGCACGGGTACAAAATCAGGACAGTAAGAACAATGAAATAAATTGAATTAAAACTTTAGAAAATGAATAATTAAAGCTGCTGTTGGTAGGAATGGTGTGAAAAACGTTACTTTTTTCTGCTGGGTTTGGAGAAAAGGCCATAATGCCCATCGGTACCAAGTGGCAACCTCCAGTCTAAAAATACAAGTCCAATGTGGAAGTGCTAAAAACTGCAGTTCATCGAAGATACGCTTGAGGCTGGCTCCGGAAGTACCGGAAACCACATACACACCAATTCATAAAAGACGATCTTTACAGCAGAAATAAAAATGTTTACAGCCTGGTACAAAAGATGAGTGTCGTCTGGATAGCTAATTTCTCGATCGGCACACACTGTACGGGGGTGAATTTTTTTCTAACGCGGGAATTTCGAAGATATTGAGATTACGAGTCTTCCAATGAGAGGCACAGCTGACTTGATTGACAGGCGGGAGCTGTAGGCTAGGAGGCTCAAAGCCCGCCTCTTTACTTCACAATCGCTCGACAGCAGCAATATGGCTGACGATTGGCCTCAAAACAGCGCTTTAGAAACAGATGAGTTACGTCACGGATACTACATCCATATTTTATACAGTCTATGGTCAGTACTCATAGGTAAGTAAAGTAATTTGAGACTATTGCAAAATCTCTGCATTTTCCAATGCCGTTGTATCAAGCAATGTTATTATTCCCCTCGTTCCCGTTATGACGGACCAATCATAGCTAATCTACAATCCTCTGTCCTGATTGGTTAAGGGGCTGCCCCTTCTACGTCCTCCGATTTGTTATGAGTCCGGCACTATCATGACTGCACACGCCGATCTGTGTTGGGGGGTTAAGAGGAAATCTGGTTGGGAGGGATAGTGTTGATATTTGGAGTCCCTCTCTCTGAACAGATGTTTACTCTGTCACTACCAACAGCAGCTTTAAAAAGAACAGTTCAGAGAACATAACCAGTAAAAAAAGTTTCAAGTTCACGCTGAGAATTTTTTCGCTTCCACAAAAAGGTTGCACAAAGAAAGATTACCAGAACTACTGACTGTATAAAAATATCTCCAGCCTTCAGGTGATTTACCTTCATGGTCTCATGACATGACCACAAGATGAACTATGTGGCATATACACTGTATTTTCACTGTGGGGATGTAGCTGTAGGGAGTGGTTTTAGAGTGTACAGATATAGCTCAGCCTTTTCAAACATGTAATCAGGTGGTTTAACTGTAGCTGGACACGTGTTAGAACTTTTACTGACAAACAAACCAAGAATAGGACACTCACTTTGATAAGAAGAATGCGATTTATTCCTGTAACTAATCATTGAGACAAAGATCTAGAGATCCAAGAGAAGTTTTTCAGTCAGACACTGAAACTTTTTAAACATCTGTTATTTACTCGTGATATCTTTGAGGCCTTTTTTTAAAATGTGGTGCTCCAGTGGAAGATAGAAAAGTGAAATAAAAAATAGAACCCTGATTTGTATGACCAAAGACATCCATAAATACAGATTGTTGAGAGTCAGACACTGATCTTAATCTTCATGGGGTTAACATGTTCAAACTAAGTAAGCCAAAACAAGCCTTAATTTGTCATTAGATCACAAAGTTTTTTTATCTATTGATTTTATTTTTATGCTTGTGTTGTGTTCATTTAATTTTACTAACTCATGCTCAGTCTGTAAATGTGCATTGTACACTGATGTAAACCGTGATGCCCTTTGATTGTAAAAAAAAAAAAAAAGCTGTAAGGAGAAACAACAAAGAGACTAATTTCTTTACTGTTTTTTTATTAGTATTAATCTGACCATGATCATTTTCTCTATGTGTAAATATGTGTTTGAAAGCTCTTCTATACCTTAAGTTTGTTATTATCACAGTGTGGAGGGGCAGATGATGTTCAGTCTCACGCTTATTTCATTTCACATCTGAGTGGTCCCTGTATCCACACTTCACATCAGAGCGAGCATCAAAGACATAGCTACGGTGGCCCTGAAGGGCAAAACACAACGACATGACAGAAAACACAACAACATTTCACAAAACCGAAAGGGGAGGGACAACACGTCTTGTTTCTGATTGGACAGAACCCAACAGCTCGACATCATTTCCTGTTTCTATTACTACTACTGCTGAGTCCCTTCACAAATTTTAAACTGAGTTGGAAGGAATGAAAGAGGAGATGGAAATAATAAAGGAATATTTCATTAAAGGATACACATGTAATGTAGCCTACATATTAGGACATCCTCAGGTCTCAGAGTCAGGTATCAGACTTCAGATGAAAAAGCATCAGATCTTTTTCACTTCGGGAGCAAAATTGTTCCCTTTTTTCCACGTTCTGATCACATGTAATTTGACTGCTCTTTGGAAAGTACTCTGATTACATGTAATCTGAATGCTTTAGGGACAGTAACAGGATGGTATTCTTTCTGATTAGTTTGTAAAATAACTTTGATCATTACAGGCATGTCCATTGTGCAGTGGTTAGCACAGACAACCTTCAACAAAATAATTCTTGCTTCACATCCTGGACTGAGGCTTTCCATGTGAGGATCAATTTTTTCACACTGTCTAACAAGTGCTTTTAAAGTATCCCAATCAAATTATTAAATGAAAACACCTAAATCTCAGTTAGATAAGCACTGCAGGCAGGCCTGTGGTGAAGTGGTTGGTACTGTGTTGTGTAAGGTGGTGCAAGGCATGATATAGTAAAGGGTTGGGATCCTGGACAGAGGCCTGTTTGGTGGTAAACATGAAATGTTTAAACACAAAGGAGACGAGTTGTGCTTTTGAAGTACCGTTAAGATAAAAATGAAAAAACCTAGATAAGCAAGCAGAGGCAAAATGGACAGGGCTGCTGCCTTTCAATGCAAGGGTCCTGGGTTTGAATCCTGGCGGGGACTGTCCATGGGGGATGGAACTGACTCACTTTCCTCACACTGGAGTCTGAACTGTGCTTTTGGACTACAATATCCAAATTGTGGAACAAAAAGACTTCCCAAAGAAACCCTGTGATGCTAAGGATAGGCAACATGTTGTGTTTTGTGAAATGATGTTGTGTTTTGCCCTTCAGGGCCACCGTACATATCCTCCTGTTACCAACCTGGGGTCAAGGCACCCCACTGGGGGGAACCAGAGATCTCAGTGGCACAGTTTGCTCTGGGTTAAATCAGATTTGCACATATGAACTAGGAACATGATAACACAGTTGAACAGTTTATACGGCTGTCTGCAGGTAAAACTGAAAAAAAATGCACTCCTTACTTCAGTACTCTCTCTCACTCTGTGTGTTTGTGTGTGCGTGTGTGTGGGCCTTCTGAGGGTGTGAATGAGTGACTTTTTGTGTGATCAGTCTTCTCTGCATTTGTTGCAGTTATCTGTGCAGTCTTTTGCTTTCCACTTGGTTGATTCTTATGCTAAAGCTGTACATTTATGCACTTGCAGTGTTAATAGTTTTATATTTTCTTTAAATGCTTCAAAGATTTTTATCCAATCAGAAACCACAATCCTTTTATGACAGAAAGTTATTCCATCTTTTCATGGGCTTCAAACCTCTCCTGCACATATTGTAAAACCATGTTTTTGTTGTTCGTGTTTCAACTAAATATGTAATGTGTGCATATACATTTTAAACTTAACACTTTAGCTGTTCGAGCTTAGAGAAACAGGTACATTTTTCTAGTCCTTGCATTCATACAAAGTGTGAAGCAAATATTAATAGCTGATCAGATTTGTTTGGAGAAATGTATTTTAATATCAAATGATTTTTCTGACATTATATATTTTGATCCAATCTTTTCATAAATCCAAAATCTTACCCAAAACTTTTCAGACCCCTTTGATTGTTTTGTGTCCTCACATTTCCTCTATAAAAAGCAAAACCCTCAGACCTTTAACTGTTCATGTTTAAGTTTAAATTCATACACCTCCTTGATCACAGCTATTAGTCATCTGTACACTTTTTATCCATCACACATCCATGTACTTTGAGCATACTTATTGCAATTAGATAAACTCAAATCAAGACCTTACACCAAATGAGGAAACTCCATGACTAATAAGCAACATTCAAACAAGGTTTCATGTAACACAGGGGAATGGGAGGTGCCAGTACAGCTCAGTTGGTAGAGCAGGTATTTTATGTGCAGTCTACAGTCATTACACTGGTTCAGGATTGATTACCACCAGGAGAGTGTTTGCTGCAAGTAGACTACCAAAGCAGTCCTTAAGGGATAAAGCCATCCAGTGCACTAGTGAGCTAATTAATGTAGACTTAAACAGAGTAAAGTCTGGAGAGTTAGATGTAGTTAAACTAAAGAAAAAAACCCAATGTAAATTAAAACCAAACTCTACTATACAGGACTTAATTTCAGAACAACTATTTTAAAGATTTATCCACGTGTAAAGGCTGCTCTGTATTTCTGTTCTCCCAAGCCAGAGGGCAAAATAAAACTCTAGTTTGTTTCAATTATTCTAAAATACTGGACAAGGTTTAATAAAATGCTTCATAAATGTCAAGGTAACTTGCAAAAACCCTTACCACCCCACCATTATGATGCAGGGTCTGAACTTTGTTACTGAAGAGAGTCTAAATAAGACTGAATCCAGGTGTGTTTTGTAACCGTTTATTTGATTCAATATCACCTGTAAGCCAAGACTGAGGACATTTTGCAGACAAATTAAATAACTTAGACATTTTAATCAACACTGAATGAACACAGACATTAATTTGATTTGACTTCCATCATGTAGCACGGACCATCTGAAGCAGTCCTGACTCACCCTTCAGCATCTGTTGAGACATTTAATGTCAGCCGTTATAACACAATACTTAACATTCATGTTAATGATGAGCTAATGTAACTCCACAAACACCGACCTCTTTATGCCCGTCCCAACACACTTCCTCTCAGGCTGCCACAGTCGGACCTGGAGAAACAGAAACACCAGGGAATTAAACGTCAGCTTTGACAGACTTTAAAAAAGTCTCCAGAGCTCTGACAGTCTGAGCGTCTCAGTGCGCTGCGAGAAAACATCAGTACAAATCAGTCGAACCGAAAAACTGAATCATCATCGACCAAACTCAGACAGCAGAGGAGCAGAGGAGGAGAACCTCAGTGATCTGACTACAACACTAAGTGTTGGCATTAGATTAAATACCTAAACACTCTGTTCTTTAAGAGCGTACATCAAAGATTATAATTTACTCTAACCAGACTCCATGTACAATTCCCCACAACACCAAAGTTATCCCACTCCTACAGAGAAGTTTGTACTTACATCTATGATCCGTCACAGCAACTCCTCTGTCTGCAGGTATGAGCTAAAAGACAAGAACAAACAAAGTGAACACCAAAGCATGCAGGCACAGACCAATTCAGGCCCAGACCACTGTGTTTGGATGTTTTAACCCCTTCACTGCATTCAGTTTAAAATGAAACCAGGCATTGCTTGTAGGACACACTACAGTGTTTGTATAACCACATTGAATTCAGACTTTAAGAGTAAAGTGGTTTTAGAGAAGAGTGAAAATGTAACCTTTAACACATCTGCTTATTTACAAACAGTCCAAAAGGGCGAAAGTTTTAATTCTCAATGAAATCTTTAAATCACCTTTAGTTTCTCATTTAGGCAGCATATATCAGACCAAATGTTCTAAACCCTCAGGCCATCATAACTTTATAGTCTGCATGTGTAGACTATAAAGTTTAGTCAATGAGTTACTTAACGGATCGTCGAGTGTTACTTCTGTCAGTCGCAGCATTGATATGTAAACTGTTTTTCCAGACAGGGTAAAGAATAAAAGCTGCTGTATTTGAGAGTCAATGCTCTGAAAAATGTCCTGCAGTGATGTTCACTCTGCATAAAAGAGCAGAAAATCAGGGTAATGACATCCAATCACAAGAGTGGTTTGTGGTCAGTGCACTGTGAAGACATCTTCATGGTGTTTCAGAGACTCTAGTCTAATGAATCATCATCCCACAATAATGATAGTGAGGCGGTCTCATGTCAGACTTACAGAGAGGAGACATCATCAGGCAGATCCAGCTCCAACACCTGAAGAGAAATTAAGACAAGATGTCAGAGACAGTTCTGCTCTATACGGTCTGTAACAATAAGTGATCTGCCAGATCAGTGCACTGTGAAGACATCTTCATGGTTTTATCAGAGACTCTAGTCTAGTGAATCATCATACAAGCATGTTCGTTTCTTCAGATTATAGTTAGTGGCTTCCTAAAACTTACCTCATCTCACAGCTGCAGACTCTACTCCTGTCAGAGGGAAGGATATCTGCATGCAGGAAAAGCTCTGCAGCATCCCCAATTCTGAAACAGCAAAAAGTCCCCTTCACTTAGTCATGCTTTCAGGATGTGGTTAAAAAAAAAAATTGATCTGCAAGTTAAAGCTCCAGTAGATTTTATCTGCCAACAAGGATCTAAAATGAATCCATGTGCTTTATGGGCATCAAAAACCAGAGGACTGATTAGTTCAATATAGTGTCAACACCATGAGAGTCATATTCAGAGATAAAAAGCACACTATAGAAATTAAACCATTTCCACTGAGCGATCGTTTAGATAAAAAAAAACAAAAAAAACAAGAGCATTGAAACCAAATCAAACTTAACTAAAAACAAAACTTAATTAAAACTAACTATATATATATATATATATATATATATATATATATATATATATATATATATATTTGGTCACTACGTCACAGCTCCTCGTGGTGGCGCTGGGCGACATTAATCCTGCAAGTTACCTTCCCGGGGTTTATTCAAGACTACTCAGTTAATCAGATATCTTGATGTTCCAAGTTACGATTGTCTTATTATATAGCCTTCTATTTATGGATCATGAATCATATCGATTTATATAGTATTCAATCCTGATTTACACTGTAGAGCAAACAAATAAGTGCATTTATTTCACCAGTAGTGATTTTTATCAAAATCTAAATGTAATGAAATGCATCATTCGCCCTCTCTTTAAGAGTCAGCAGCTCTTAAAATGAATCTTTGAGCAAAACATTTCAGACCATTATGTTTTATAACTCACCTCAGGGTGCCCACGTGGTCCTCCACGAGATCTGTTCGTGCTCATTTTTTCAACCAAACTACACTTTAGTGAGCTAAAACCTCATATCTTCAGGTTTCCAGGTTCCTATCGAAAACTGACCTCACATCCATACCACGTGCTAAACATGGAGGAGACATAGCACGCGCTGCTCATCGTCCCATCCCGCCCAGAAGTATTAACCAAGTATTTACTAAGTGAGCCTAAACTGTTCTTTGAAAGGAGAGTCAACATTCTTTAAATTAAGTTTTCGATGTTTTCTCAAAGTAAATGCACACAAAGCTCTGTCCTATCTAACACTGCACTACTGCTAGCTGCTGCGGAAGAAAGGACAAATGGCTAGTCAGCCCATGTTTTATATCTGCGGGTCCTTCAAACAATCACGTCATTTAGGTGTCCTGAATATTGCCTGTTCATACTGTCCACTAGAAAACGCTCTGTTATAAAACTCTTGGACTAAGGAATTTGGCCTGTGATGCCCCTAAAGGATAATACTCAAAGCTTTATGCTTTTAAAGTGTCTGGTCCAAGGTTGACCTTAAAAGATAATAAACATACAATGATGTCATTAAATTAATCATACAAGTCTTACTTATTGTCTTATAATACAAGACAGAGTGAACAGACATATCAATAATCTAAAATCATGAAACATCACCATGCATAAAGTTTTGAGACAGCACCAGTGAGGACTCTTGTTCTGGTCATGCAAAAGGAATTAAAGGTACCTTCTTTATGATCTACCACAGTAAACAAGACCCCCAGCGAGAAAATTCCTATTTTCTTTGTAATTATTTTTTATGCTTGTAAGTCCCATCCATAGGTCCTCCTACCCCTGCAGGGAGGTAGGAGTCTGACAAAGTGAGTCATCATGACAGGCAGCAGACACCGCCTTTGTTCATGTTTTACCTTGACTATTTACAGACGCAAGTTAAGATTGTTATAAATCAGTAATCAGACTGCCTGCTAATTTACAGGACAAGATCAGCAAGAAGAACACAAGTACAGCTTTGTCCACAGGGGATGCCTAAAATGAACACAAAACAAAAGTTCCTCAGGAGCTTTAAGGAATCACACCTGTTTCATTTCACAGAAAAGTAATATTACATTTTAATTTTAAAAATTACACAGACATTTTTCTGGCTTAATGTTTTTTTTTTTTTTTTTTTAAGAAATTACTCTCTTCTCGTCCTCTAAATCTACAAATTATCTCATTCATCCCCAAAAAGAATATTATTCTTGATATGTTTACAAAAACAGTATTCACAAATTGGTGTTTTAACAATAGCCACATCTGTGCATACATAAGAGTATACAAAACCTTATGCTTATTGTATTTTTGAGAAAAAGTCTCTGAAAAACAAAGGATCCTTCTTTTCTTAACTTTCACACTTTTCCTAATTACATTTAATCTATCCCTATCATCAGTTCTATTCCGCCAATTCACCATTTATTTTGTGCGTTGAAAATGTATCTATTAATATCAACATGTTATCTCTGGGTATATTTCATTCTGAGTTACAGGTCTAGTTGAAGATTTCATTTCATTCATTTATACATTGTCAAGCCCTCATGAATGAAGTGTTTATGGAGATTTCAGTTTTGAAAACGTGAAAAAAAGAAAAGCAAAGGCGTTCTTCTGGAAAACTAAAAAGTTTTTATTCAGTTTGTTATTGCAGTGTGGAAACCTTAAAGCATTTTAATGATGAAGTTGCAAGTTTAGTAAAGGCTTTTCCCCCACATCTTTTTTTCTTTTTCTGAGTTTCTGTGTTCCCCACTGAAAAGGTTTAACACTTTAAATCCCAGGCACTCCAAATGCTTGTTTTTTGCTTTAGAAAGATTTGTGTATGTTTGTTATTTACAGGATGTACAGTACCTTACTCTTTTTACATATGTATGACTGAAATTATGTGTGCTGTAAATATATTGTCTAGCTTGAATTTCTTGGTTTATATTGAAACTACAGTCTTTAAACAGTTTGCATATGAAAATTGTTTGAAGTGAAGGTCATAAAAACAACCGGCACCATCAGCTCAGCCAATGAGCTGCTCTTACTTTCAATCTTTAATTTTATATATTCATTCAATCACTAACTTCTTTAACAGAAAGGGAAACATACTTGACAGATTTGAAATATTTCAGCACTTAAAATCAAAAAGGAAATAAGAGTGGATTCTTTGAGCAGATTACAACTCAAACGTCACCAATGTGTTATCTAATTCACTTTGATTCTAATGTTTTTATTTATCCTAGCCAGTTAAAACAAATGCTTGCATAAACAGTTGTACGGTGGCCCTGAGGTCAACTGCATAAACAGTATATGGCCTGTCAAAAATATTTTGGTAAACAATACAAAATTTTTATTAACAAAAATATATAGAAATATTTTAACGTTTTGTGTTTTTTTTTTTAATTGCAATGTTTTTATTTTTGTGTTTCATGAAGATTTTTTTGTTTATTGACATTTTTTTTGGCGTTCCCTGAAATGTTTTTCGGGTTCATGAAATCTTTGTGGAGTTGACCTTCAGGGGCGCCATACTCTCATAGTCATGTGGTTTTTAAATTACTAACATAGACTTTTACATATCATATTCTATAATATCATGTCATATATTGTTAGCTTATTTGAAAAATATATAAATACGGAAATATGGATCAAGCTCATATTTATGTAATTTAAAGAAATGGCCAATTCTCTTCATTTTCAAAGCTTTCTTCCTGCTGTGATGAATGAACTAGTAAGTATTTGGTTTTCTTTTTATATGACTAATTGCAGTCACGGATGTACATTTTTCCTTCTTGCCTTTTACTTAAAAAAACCCCACTAACAATAAAAAATAACACCTATTTTCTGGAATTAAATGTTGTTCCCACATATCATATCAAAGGCATGTTCAATGTCGATACAGAAAGATTAAAACTAACTGCATTCATAAAATAAATGAAGATTTTCCATGGTTCATATTTCAGCATTGACTGATCCACACGTACCACCCATCGTCACGCCTTTCAGGGTTGCCATGTTCTCTCTGGTTTGTCGGGATGACTGGATTGTAAAAACTCCGCCTTCTTTGCTTACTAGAACTGAAACCTGGCAACCAACCCTGAACTCACTCTCGCTGCTGCTGTCGTCACTGAGGTCAGGTAGACGGAGCGAAGATGGCGACCGCCTACGAGAGATACAATTTGTAAGTACAAATACTAAAGTGAATGGATTCTTAGGACTGTTCTCATGTTTTTAACATGTCAAAAGACGGAGGCACAGCTAGTGACGGACAGAGGTTTAAAGCGGGGCTGTACTCGAGGATGTACCGGCGCTGCTGGCTCGTGTTGTCGGATGACACAGCGGCTGAAGTTCGCTGACAGGCTGAGCTGGTGGAGCAGGAAGCGGCCAAGTTTGTCTGCACGCTCATTCATTATCTAACATACGTGCTGGCACATTCATATAGACCAGACAGATCTGTATGCGGCTGCATCTGAACGTTGTAAGGAGGAGGATTGTTGGGTTTGAAGGATGTAGAAAGTAGAGCTAACGTTAGCTAGAGGCAGCAGCAGCAGCAGCAGGTTATTTAGCGTCATGGGTTTGTTTCACATCAGGGCCGGAACCAGAGGGGGGTCAGGATGGCACGGCCCCGTGCCTTAGTATCTGACCGGCCACATCATCTGTCGCCCCAAACTTCGGAAGTATAATTGGCCGATTGCCTTGTCAGAGGCGGGACTTGTGATGAAATTACCTTAAGCACTCTCCTTCTTTGTATTCAAATGTTGCTCATGTTAGTTTGTTAGTACTTGAAATTGTGGATTAATACTCCTCTAACTCCTTAATGAATCAGTGATCCAGAAAAGTCTGGACCCACCCCTGTTTCATATCATCATTGTCAGCTTGAATTATAGATGAGTATGTGACAGCTAAATAAAGGAAGCTTTAGTGAGTTATTCATCAAACTTCTTCAGCTGTGAACTCTGACATGTGGTGGCGGTTACCCTTCGCCGTGTCTGTGTGTACCTTTTCCTTAAGTTGACAGATCTCTGTGTACTTTTACAGACACACCCTTTATAAAGGCAAGTCACCCACCCTGTCCTACCTGTCTGTCCTAACTGTCACATCCACTGTCTGTATTTCACAGTGGAGTCATCAGTTTATGCACCTTACACATCCAAGTAAAAGCTTTCCAACAGAAATGTGCAGATGGATAAAAGTCACAGATAAATATTTTAATCATGAATCAGTTTTAAAAAATGTGCACCGTAATACTTTTACAGCAATTTTGGCTTCACCTCTGCTAAAACTACCCTGACAAAACCTGCAGAAAACCTGTTAGGTTTATACAACTTCAGTTGCATAAAAGTGAAATGCTGTACACAATGTTGATAAAAACAGAGTTTGATGGTTTGTAAATAATGTAAAGTCTATATTAGATTGAAAACAGTGCTAAGACAACATATCACATGTTGAAACTGAAAAATGTTATTGTTTTCTGAAAAATATGCTCATTTTATCTTTGATGTCAGCAACATGTTTCAAACAGTTTGTACAGGGACGTGTTACAGCTGTGTGACATCACTCAACTTTTAACATGTGTGCGCACATCAAGAAATGAGCTATCCAGACTACGCTCGTTTTTTGTACCAGGCTTTATACATGTTTATTTCTGCTGTAAATATCGTCTCTTTTGAATTGGTGTGTATGTGGTTTCTCACCAGCCTCAAGCGGACACTAGATGAACTGCAGTTTTTAACACTCCCACATTGGCTTCAATTTTTGCGGCCGGAGGTTGCTGCTTGACTTTTAACAACAATCTGTAAACGTGTGTGAACCAGGAGACCAGTTTCTGGAGTTTAAAGTGAAATGTTGTCACATTCTTTCCTGATAGAGGATTTCAGCTGCTCAACAATTCAGGGTCCTCTTTTTCGTATTTTTCGTTTCATCATAATCTGAATGTTTTCAATGTGTGACAAGTCAGGACTACAATCAGGTTAGTTAAGCACCTGGACTCTTCTACTACAGAGCCACGCTGTTGTAACACATGCAGAATGTGGTTTGGCGTTATCTTCAAAAAGTCATTTTCTGGATGGCAGCATGTGTTGCCCCTAAACCTGTACAGTTCAGCATTAATGGAGCCTTCACAGATGTGTAAGCAACCCATGCCATGGACTCTTATGATCCCCATACCATCAGGGATGCTGCTTTGAACTGAGCGCCGATAACGTGCTTGGTGGTCCCTCTCCCCTTTAGAGCGGAGGATGCAGTGCCCCTGATTTCCAAAAGAATGTCACATTTTGATTCATCAGACCACAGGACAGTTTTCCACTTCCCCTCAGTCCATTTTCAACAAGCTCAGTCCAGAGAAGTCTCCGGTGTTTATAGATCCTGTTTATGGTTTCCTGTTTGCATGGTTCAGTTTTAACCTGCATTAGTGGATGCAGTGATGAACTGTGTTTGCAGACAATGGTTTTAGATGTGATTTTGTGCTCATGCAGTGATTTCCACTACAGAGTTATGTCACAGCGATGTCTCCAGATCCTCTGAATCTTTTAATGATATTATGTACTGTAGATGATGAAATCCACTCATTCTTTGTCATGTTACTCTGAGGAACATTATTCTCAAACTATTTGCTCATGCAGTCTCTCACAGAGTGGTGAACCTCTTCCCATCTTTCCTTCTGACAGACTCAGCATCTCTGGAGTGTCCTTTTTAGACCCAGTCATGTGACTAACCTGTTGATCATTAACCTCATTGGTTGATGTTCCTCTAGCTGTTTTTTAACCATTACAGAACTTTTTCACTGACATGTCGTCTCTGTCCCGACTGTTTGAAACGTGTTGCTAGCATCAAATTTAAAATGAGCATTTTATACTTCATAAAACAGGAACATCTTTTAGTTCCAACATCTGATTTGTTGCTTTTGCACTAATATCAGTCAAATATAGACTTTAAATGATTTACAAACCACCAACCATTCTGCTTGTATGAACATTTGATCCCACGTCCGGACTGTTAAGGCGTTGAGGCTGTATTAGATGGATTAAGCACAAAGTTGCTGTAGTCCTCCTGAGTTAGTGTTACTTATTGTCTCCTCTGTTATGAAACATATTGCTGGTATGGCTCAGGAATGTTTAGTGGCTCTGGATTAAAGCAGGAACAATGAAGTGTTTGTGTTTGTGTGTCTGCTTCGCCCTGCACTGCAGACGTCACTGCGGCTCGACACGAGGTCATGTTTTCATTTAAGCTAGCAGTGTTACTCAAGCAGCTGCTGCAGAAACCTCCTCGCCCGAGGTGAACTGTGATTTGATGATGGTGGGCTTAGTGTGTTATACAACTGTTCCCACAAAAGGAAATGGTGGTCCGCACAGGGAGGTCGGAGGTCACGACAAAGGTTTCACATCCAGAGACAGTAAATATAAATCGTGCTCTCCTTTTCTTTTTCTAACGGTTCTCCTCGACCTGGATGGGGCTGATTTTCCCTCCAGGTTACTTTCCTCTGTGAGAGTCCTTCAGAATTTCTTCTCCCTCTGAAAAAAAACCTCAGCTTCTCCTGCTGTTATCCCGGCTTTAACAGATGCTTCTGTGCTCAAATCAATCCAAATGATCCAAAACAACAGAGGAGGCCTGTTCCTTCCTTTTTTATTATTATTAGAAAGGCCAGACTTGAAAACAGAGCGCTGCCACAAGGACAGACATTTACATTTCTATGTCAGGACTGAAAAGTCTGATTCTATCTGTGTTCATTATGCTACTTTTTTGACTATAAAAAGAGGAAGAATGTTTTTTTTGACACTGTGAAGTCGGTGGCAGATATCTGCGTGCATGAGGCAGATTAAAAAAACAATGGCTGCAGGCACAGCAGTCAGCCTGGTTTGTTAGCACTTTTCTATATCTGTTCAACATCTTGCACTCTGCTCAAAACATCCACAGGCACCATCATCTTTTCTAAATGAAGACGTTTTTCCCATCTGAAATTACTGCAGATCAAATCTGAAACAGTGACCGGCTGGTGTTTAATATGAAATCTGTTAGAGCTGGGTGATATTGAAAATTATGTTATCATGATAAAATATTTAATATCAGTAGATATCGATAATTATCACGATAAATATCAAATCATTATTCCATTTAAATTTAAAGCAGATTTTTGGTCCTGAGTGAAAGTTGAAGACAGTTTGTTAGTTTGTATCTGGATTTAGTTTTCTGACAAGCTTCTTGAATCCATCAATTATGATAGTGTTAACAGGAAGCAGGTCTTTAATGTAAGACGAGATTTTTGTGAAGTTTCAGTTTGTAGATTCTTATTTTTCTCAGGTTGAGCTTATTTGCATTTTTTATTTAAATTTATAACAAAGATATCAAATTGTTTACTGTGTATCAGTTTATAGAGTATTGTTTAGAGTTGTGCACTCCCCTGTAAGGTTACTAAGGGTTACAGGCAGAGTGATGTTGTTTCCCACAGTGCAGTGAATGCATCACGGTCATACGGTTATCAGTTGTACTACGGTCACGGTGGACATTTAACGTGTTAGAAATGCACAGCAGAAGTTGTCTCTGTGTTCTTCCTTTACCCTCATCCTGAAAGTATATTTGATGAAGAGTAATAGGTTTAAAGTTAACACAGAGTCGACACAGTGTCAGACTAACGACTCTGCTTTGAGCTGCTAGGTTTTGAGTTTTCTTCAGTGTCGCTGTCGCTCGTTTCAGCTGTGTTTACATCTCGCTCCAAACGTCTTGAAGCCCCGCCTACCTCTCACCCTGCGACATGATTGGCTGTTCAATGCCGTCTTCTTTTTCTTCTGTCTAGCATTAGGTGACAATTAGCGTCTAAGGCACATTAGCGCCCCCTCCCTTTCCAGTGGGCAGGTGTAATTACAGGTTTAAATATTTCAAATTTACTCAAACATTTGTTATATATCTGTCGAGAAAAATTCCATCATGATAATTAATGTTATCGAATTATGCATTCACTGCACTACAAACTAAAACTTCAGAAAAATCTCATCCGACACAAAAGACCTGCTTTCTGTTAACACTATCAAAAATGATGGATTCAAGAAGCTTATCAGAAAACTAAATCCAGATACAAACAAACAAACTGTCTGGTTTCTTCAAAGTTTACTCAGGACCAAAAATCTGACTTTAAATTTAAATGGAATAATGATTTCATATGTATCGTTATAATGATGATAACATCTTTTTCAATACCCTACGGCTCTAATCGTTATCTGGGTGTCTTATGATCAGTCAATTATTGCAGAATCCTTGTAACGGGATATTATCGCTATTGTGGTCCATGTGTTGTATCGTATCATAACTTACCGTGAGCTGGCCTGTGATTTCCACCTCTATGAAGAAAGAACTGGCCGAAACATCTTTCATTCAGACTGAGGGGCAAAAGAAAACCTGTGTTTGGTAAAAAAAGTAAAATCTTTTAAGTTGCTGCTGTGAAAGCCGGCTTGTGTATATCATTTCACAGTAGTTAAATCTGTTAAAGTAACATGTTTGATCCTGAAGCTCTTTCCAGTTGCATTTGGACTGCGTTTTTTTCACAGAGGTAAATGAATGTTTCAGCCTTCTCTGGTCCTGACGGTCCTGATGTCAGAGGAAACCTTTAGATGATGGTTTTTCTGAGATGTTGTGATATCTGTAGATATTCTTAACTCCCTCTGTCCACCTGTTTCCTGTAGATCTGCACGCTCACTGAAACATGCAGGAGTAATGTTTGTCTCAGGAAATGATCGGGGAGAGTAGGAAATAAGGACAGAGCAACATTTATGAGACAAGTGAAAGCAGTCAAACGTGTTACTGTGAACTGAAGCAGTAGGAGAGATGGAAAGTTCCTCTCTTGCCACAGCTTGATGTGTGACACTGAACTTTTTAAAGCTTTGATTGAACCTATTTAACTTTCTCCTTCTCCTCCTGCAGGCACACGACCCCAGAGAAGTTCTTCATCGAGGCCTGTGATGACGGGGCTGATGCTGTGCTGGCCATCGACCGGGTCTCTAATGAGATGACCCTCACAGGTAGAGAGTTACACCTACAGTAAATCTATATATATATGTTCATGGACCGAGGACACAAGAACAGTTTTGATGCTACAAATGTAGCTTTATCACACGTCAGGAGTATCGTCTAACCTCTCCTTCCCAAAAGCACTTTTAAACGAAGACTGCAGCCTCTCATTGTACTCATTGATCTGTTTCTGTGCAGCACTAAACCACTGTTTGTAGTCCTCTAGTTATTTGTGCAAAAGGTGATCTTTAAGCAGATTGTCATTTTACTGATGATCTATAACTTGCAGGACGTTTTTAATCCAGACGAAATGGAAAGTTTGAACATTTCTCTGTCTGGTGTTCTCACAGGTAAAAAAGATGTTCCTCCATCTGCGGTCACCAGGCCGATATGTGGCATCATGGGAACTATCCGGATGGTAGCAGGTAGGTACCGCTGTAACACAGCATCATGTGTGACGTGTGTACGATCAGACGTCTGTGACTGATGACCTCATCCTCTCAGGTATGTACCTGATCGTCATCACCAGGAAGAGGAACGTGGGCAGCCTGCTGGGTCACGCTGTGTGGAAAGCTGTGGACTTTGATGTGATCTCGTACAAGAAGACGGTGCTGCACCTGTCAGAGATACAGGTGAGTGAGAGGTCGAGGAGTTGTGCCCCCAATATACAGAGGCTGTGTTTGTTATTAACTCTCTGCTCTGAGCTGCATGTTGTTCCCTCTCTATGTCTCTCTACAGCCTCCTCTTTTTTTTTTTAGGTACAAATATCATCAAATAGTCTTAAACCCCTAAAAAAGAGATCCAGTCAGTAAGCCTTACCACCACGTGAGTTGTCATTTTGCAGCTCATGCAATTTTAAGTAAACAAATGTAGTCGACCATGTCTTCAAGCTCCTTATCTCCAACCACACATTTAGCATAGAGCTGCAGAGTCTCAGGGCAGGGGGACTGGATTTTAGTCTCAGTGGTGTCCTGGTTTCTGTTACACAGAAAAACAGTGCATGAAGAGGGCAAATAACGGAAACACATCAGTTATGATAAAATCCTATCCTGTCTTCGGTTGTATGACAATGGTTTAGCTTTAATTGATCTCTATTCACAAAGGCCTGCATGCAAGTGCAGCTAACTATCCGCTCTAAGGTGTCGTCTCTCATCTCCAACTTCCTTTCTCTCCTCTCGAGTTGCATCCAAAATGTAACTAGCCGTAGAATCGACGCGGACCGCAAGCCCCGTGATTGGTCCACTCAGCGGCATTGTATTTCCAGCACTTACAGCACTTCCGGGATCCCAGCTCATCAGCCGTGTATTTCATCTCCTCCTCTCTACTCTTCCCTGTAATCGTGTCTGTATGATAAACAGTAACATGTATCAGCTGTAGATTAACATATCACACTCTGAAGCGCTGTGGACAAGTAAACAGAGATCGTAGCAGGGCCGGAAGCAGGCGAATGGCTATCAGAGAGACAACACTGCCCTTGAGCGTTTCGGCGGAGTACTGCTGCGCGTCATGGACACATCGATGCACAAGTATGTGGGGCTCATGTCCAAGTCAGCCCCTGCTGCGTAGGGGAGATGCAGAAGTATAAATCAGCCTTTAGCCTTCAGCCTCAGAGGATATGTCATAGACAGTCTAAACTGAGTCTGTGATTAAACTACAATAAAAGCATCACTTGCAAACTTTGTATTCAACCTTTCATCTAAAGTAAAAGTCAGCTGATAAATCCCAAGAGCATCTTTTTGTTATGGCACATAAAGCAGTGATCACTGTGCTGTTAGCCTTTTACTGCAACTCTGCAACAGCGCTTGGACATCAGGTTCTGATGCTACACACCGCCGCCTTCTTCCCCGCCATTCTGCCTCTGTTACCACGTCAGAGGGAGGATCAGAGGTGGAACAACTTTGCTCCACCGTTACACCTCTGTGCGTTAAGGGACGTAAATATCCCGGCTCGAAATGGCAGTGTGTAAGAGCCCTTTGTATCACCTGCCTGTAAGCACACATGCAAAACATCTTCTGTCATACACCCCTTGTATACCGCCAGTTCACAACAGAACCATCAAACCCTTGTTGCATCTCGCTGTCGGTGTTGCTGTCACAGAGGCGTGATGGTGGAATGAGGTTGTTCTGCAGCTGAGCTGCCATCAGAGGTAGAAACAGAGCTATGTGCACGAAACAGGGCTGTGTGTGAAGCTCCAAATGTTAGTTCACACCTGGTGCGTCTCGTGTAAATCCCACTGGAACACCGCCGTTACTCCGTTGTAGATTCAGTTATACAGAACAGGTGTAATGAGGGCGGGGCTTTGTTACAGTGCTGCAGCAGAGTCTCAGTGTATGTCGCCTTGATGCTCAAGGAAGATGTTTAGATTTTGTATATTCCCATTTTCAACAACACCTCATCCTTCTGTTGGTTAAAAGTCAACAACACACACACACCTGCAGTATCCAGCTCTATGTGTACATTGTGTTGTTGTAAACATGAATGTGTTTGTTGCTTGAGTTTGAGAGTTTTACCTCCGTAGCTGTATCAGGATGCCTGTTTATCTTCAGCCACCCAGTTAAGCAAACATTTGAAGACCATTAGAAATAGAGGATTTAAAGTCAGATACTATAACACACATATCCACGTGTAAAGTTTAAACATTTCTTTTCTCCAAATGATCTCTCCTCCTGTTGTATTTCTGCTCGTCAGTATCTGGTCTCTCTTCTTGGTCGGGTTCAGTGGTTTGTATCAGGCGTTGGCAGTCTGAGAGAGTCCTCATGTTTCAATCTGGATCACTCTGTAGGATCTGATGTCAGTGAAGCAGGAGGTGCATTATTCATCATCAGCTGCTGGATCTGATCCTGTTGCACTTATACTAAATGAAGCTTTAAATGATGAGGGTCAACCAGGGTCAAACACTGTCTACAGAGTAGAAAGAGCAAAACAAATACACAAAATGTATGAAGAGAACAGAAGAAAAGTCTATTCAAGTAAAGTCAGGAAAGTCTGTCTGATAGAAGTTTATTTTAAGAATAGACTTAAAATAGATTAGTGACCTCCTGAACCTCCGTAATGAGCAGATAATACATGATTTTCTTATAAAGACAAGTGAAGACCTGCCGGACTGAGAGCATAGTGTGAGTGAACAGTGAAAAGATGAGGCTCCACTCTGCGTGCCAACTGGCTTAGCATCCTGATCCTATTAGAAGCTCAGAGAGCACAACACACCAGTCTGTATGCAGTTTATATGACTGAATGAACAGGTGGGAGGGCTCTGATCTTCACCTACAGCATGTTAAACATCAACACTTTGTAACTGGGATCTAAACTGATGCTCAATGAACCTCGTGGTCACTCTGTCTGCACCTCTCAGGCTTTACTTTTTGTGCAGCAGCACGTGTGCAGCTTTCAGTGATGACGTTGTCAGATTTAACATCTACATTCTTATTTTTTAAAGAACAGCACCTTGATTTAAAGCTGAGCTAAAGACTCGTGTCCTGCTATGCCTTTGCTGTTTGCTCCGTCTTGAGGTTTAATTCACAAAGAATATCGCCCTCATGGTATTCAAGTGTAAACGCTTGTAAAGTTCGGCAGCAGCGTGCAGTTTGTTCTTGTTTTGTTTCTAATGTGGAGCGGTCAGCATCTCTTCCTTTTGAGCTGGATGTGGAGGGGACACTTAGCATTTTATTGAGGAGCCCATTCATGACAGCTGTGACACAGATTTCCCTGTTTATATCTAGCTTACCTCCTGAAGCGAGCTAGCAAAGAGCAGCCTGTCCAGATTAGGATGTGTGTAATGGCACATGAGCAGGGGTTGAGCCTCAGACAGCTCCAGACTGATTTAACTCCTGATTATAATGTCAAAGAAATATTTACAGACTTCATGTACAGGGACTTAATTAGTAGTTCATCCAGATGTTGAAATATCGTCAGGTCAATATTTAGTATGCTTTTACTGCTTTAGTATCTAGTTCAAATTTTAGTCACTTGTTTAATTACAGCATCTCAGTTTCTTTTACCGGTTCAATATTTTAGTGTTTCATTATCTTAGTAATTTATTTTATTTTGGTGAGCTTAATTTCTTGAGTTAAGTTTTAACATCTTATTTTACCTCCAGTTTTTCCTCATTAATGTATCATGACAGCGTTTACTCAGTTCGTTCCTCAACTTCTTTTTTATTTTTCATTTATTTATTATTATTATTATTATTATTATTATTATTATTATTATTATTATTATTATTATTATTATTATTATTATTTATTTATTTATTTAGCATATATTATGTTCGTTACCTTAGGATTGTGGGATGGGTTTGGGGTCGGGCTGGAGTTGGGGTTAGGATGGGAGGGTCTTTTTTAAAAAATTTTAATTTTTTAATTTATATATAATAAGCCAGGGGTTGGCCTCCTGAAATTCTCTCTCTCTAACATTTAGCATCCCTCCTCCAGAAACATGTGCTGTCAGCTTTTGATCAATAAGAAAACTAAAGAAGCACTCCAGCTGTGAGAGAGAGGGCGCTTTTCTCCCGACATTTACTCACAACCAACATTTACTTGGTCCTGACAGTTTTCCCTCTCTTTCCATTAGGGATGCTAAAAATGAATAGAGTATCATTAAGAACATGACACTGACACCTGACACCTTCATATGTTTATTTTTCTCAATAAGAACGAGTAGACAGAAAACTGGACACTGAGTCTGAAATATGTTTCTGTTCAGCTCTCTTCCACGTGTTGTAGACTGAGCCTTTACTTTATATGACTGTGTCCACAGAGATTATGAGCCTGCTCCGCACGTTTATATTCAGTGTTTAACATTTTGTATGCCTCATTATGATTTATAGCTGTTTAATACTGTCAGTTATATACATTGTGCCGCTTAGGAAAATATGATTTAGGGGAAATAAGTGCATTTGGCATTATTTTTGACATGGAAATCATCGATGTTTATGTTTAATGATTCAGAGATAATTCATCGTTAATATTTCCAAATATCGTTTACGAAGAATACTTAAAATGTACATCCCTACTCTCCATCATTATTATACCAGCATATGTTGCATCTGGATCCTTTAGGCCCTCATAAAGTCAGAGAACTGTCTAATGTCCATCTTTTTGGTTGGCATCCATAAATAATCTCAGTATTGAGTCATCAAAATTTCCTATGTTGTTATGATCAAGCAGCAACCTCCGGCTGCGAGAATTGAAGCACATGTGGATGTGTTAAAAACTGCAGTTTCTTGAATGAAGGTTTTATATGCGAGTCAGGATAGATGGTATCCGGTCAGTCTGCAGTTTCCACACAGTCAGCAAAGTGCAACGTCAAACTCAAAGTGTGTTTTGTTTCAGTCTCAGGAGAACAAGACTTTCCTGTCCATGATCAACAACGTGCTGACCACAGACGGATTCTACTTCTGCACCGACTTTGACCTCACACACACCCTGCAAAGACTCGCCAACACCAGCCCCGACTTCCAGGAGATGAGTCTGCTGGAGAGGGTGAGATAGTACACATTGTGTGCTTTAATTATTCAAGGTGGTGAGGCGCTCACACCACATCGGCCATGTGCTCTCTGGTTTGTCAAGTACACCTGGCTAAAAGTGGAACATCAGCCTTTCCAGTAGATCCCCCATTCATGACAAGCACAAACACAATACAAACATGTATAACTCTGAATATCATAATCAGCTCATTATAATGAACAGTAACAGAGATGATAAAAGTCACTGGAACAGATTGAACATGATTCAGGGTGATTTTCAAGGTTTAGCTCAGTTGGTGAAGCAGGCACTTAACGTACAGAGGCTACAGTCCTCCTCACGCTGGTCCTGATATGAATGGGTGATGTCATCCAACACTCTCTCTCCCTACCTTTCCTGTCTCTCTCAAGCTGTCCCATCAAATAGGGGCTTAAAGCACATAAATAAATAAATAAATGAATAAATAAATAAATAAATAAATAAATAAATAGATAGATAGATAGATAGATAGATAGATAGATAGATAGATAGATAGATAGATAGATAGATAGATAGATAGATAGATAGATAGATAGATAGATAGATAGATAAATGAATAAATACATTAATTAATAGATATATATATTAATTAATTAATAAATGAAGATTGTGTAGTAAAAATATTTGCACATGACAGTAAACATGGTTATCTAAATGTTAAGTGTTAATGTCACTCAGCCAGTCGTGTTTCTTTGTTTTTTTTTTCAGGCGGATCAGAGGTTTGTGTGGAACGGAAACCTCCTGAGAGAGCTAGCTGCACAACCTGAGGTAACACACACACACACACACACACACACACACACACACACACACACACACACACACACACACACACACACACACACACTCACACTCACATGCACTTTGACTGTTTACTTACAGCATATGTTTTTTTTATATTATTGAATCACTAATTTGTTTTGTCCCTGCAGCTCCATAGGTTTGCTCTCCCTGTGGTCCATGGCTGTATCCTTTTCACTGAACTTTAAGATTATGATTTCTCCTCCTAAGCTTGGCTTGGCACACTGGCATTGACACAGTGACACACACTTCATCACCAACAAGGAGCAGTGTATTAAGAGAATCGTGATAAATTACCTTGGGATGAATATTACATTACAATCAGATATACTTTTAGATGAATGTGCAACATTTACAAATGTAAAACCTCATCACTTCATCTCTTTGTGTTTACTCTGATCCAACAATCTGCATGTCATCCCTCACTCTCCTCTCTTCAGCCGTCCTGTCAGTAGAAGCATAAATAACCCAACACAATATGATATTAAAGAGCTTTCCTTGACCCAGTGTGCCCAGTCATCGTCATGAAGCCGTGTCGTATAAATGGAAAGATCTTCGAGTGGATCCTGATCTCCAGGAGAAGCTGCTTCAGGGCCGGAGTCAGATACTATGTCAGAGGTAAAAACCCACCGACACAGGTCTAGACTTTACTCTTTGATATGTTATTGACAGAGACCCAACAATAATCCACCAGGAGCAAGAAACGCTTCCTTCAACAGGTAGAACCTTCCTACAGAAACAGACTCAGTGATGAGCACACATGAGCCTGGATGGACTGTTTGTTTAACTTTATCTGTAACCCAGAGTTTAAAGAGCATTCATCAGAAGTGCTTCATACCAAAACATTGACTTTGATACCTGTAAGAGATCTTTTCCTGACTGAAGCCGTTCTGTTCTGCTGTCTGCACAGGAATCGACTCTGAAGGCCACGCTGCGAACTTTGTGGAGACGGAGCAGATCGTTTTGTACGAGGGAGCAAAGGCTTCATTTGTACAGGTAGAGTAAGAGAGATTGTTTGTACCTGGCTGATGTAACATCACTCTCTGCAGGTTTCAGTCTACAGATATCAGAAATGATTTGTTATATAAACTCTGTCTTTCTGTCTGCAGACACGAGGCTCAATGCCTTTCTACTGGAGTCAGAGACCCAACCTGAAATACAAACCTAAACCTATAATCAGCAAAACAACCAACCACGTAAGAGCAGACGTCAAACCCTCTCTGTGTGCTTTTAGAAACAGTCAAACTCTGACCCTAACCTCTGAATCTTTGCACAGATGGATGGTTTCCAGAGACATTTTGACTCTCAGCTGCTCATCTATGGAAAACAAACCATTCTGAACCTGGTGAGGACTCGTATTCAAGCTCTGTATAACGTGTGTTTTTTTATGTGTTTGAAACATATTTTTCATTTCTTTTGTCTGCAGGTGAACCAGAAAGGCTCGGAGAAACCTTTAGAAGAGGCCTTTGCTAAGATGGTGTCTGGGATGAACAATGGGATGCTGAAGTAAGTTTCCTCCATGCTCTCTGTAGCTGTTTGTTCACCAGCTAGAGAGTCCTCGAGAAAATTACCCGCAGTTTATATTACCTTCACTAAGACGTGTTCTTGTTCGTCCTCAGCTACATCGCCTTCGACTTCCACAAAGAGTGCAGTAAGATGAGATGGGACCGCCTGCAGATCTTAGTGGACACAGTGGCAGAGACACAGGATGAATACAGGTAACTTCACCTGTGGGATGATATCTGCCCTGCAGTACTGTGAAGGAGCTTACAGTGCACTCACACTTTCTAACCTTTGTAGTTACTTCATGGTAAACTCCGAAGAGAAGACGATGGCCCAACAGAGAGGTGTGTTTCGCAGTAACTGCATGGACTGTTTGGACCGGACCAATGTGATCCAGAGTCTGCTGGCCCGGCGCTCCCTGCAGTCCCAGCTCCAGGTGCGTCTCATTCCACAAAGTTCAGCAGTATGAGAGAAGCAAAGACGTCCCTCGAAAAGAGCCATGGGCTGTTTGCAGTATGCAGTATGCAGTATGCAGTATGCAGTATGCAGTATGCAGTATGCAGTGCGTAGTGCGTTCTAGATTTCTAGGTAGTACTGACAGCCAGCCACCGCAAAGCCAGTGGACCTGAAAACATAGAGACAGACATACTCTAACAATTAAAACAGAACAATCAAGTTTATATCTGTTTGTTTTATGTGTGTATTTCATTATTGCATTCACGTGAATACTATCAATGCTTCATTATTGTCATCGTCTCGTTCATGCTGATAAAGCTCAGTGAGATCATGAGTGTGTTTCCCACAGAGGATGGGCGTCCTGAACGTGGGTCAGAGAATTGAGGAGCAGGCCGAGTTCGAAAAGATCTACAAAAACGGTAAAAAACTCACATGCTCCTCGTTAGCTGTTAGCATGTACCTGTGTCATTAACAGATATTTAACCTGTGTTTGTGTGTGTGTGTCTGTGTGTGTGTGTGTGACCTCTAACAGCATGGGCTGACAATGCTAATGCATGCGCTGTGCAGTATGCAGGAACTGGAGCCCTGAAAACAGACTTCACCAGGTACAGTACCGTGACATCACACACACCTGTAGAGTGTCTCAGATGAGTCCTTTAATCCGAGCTTTTTTCTCCATCAGGACGGGGAAGAGGACCAGGCTGGGGCTGCTGATGGACGGCTGGAACTCCATGATCAGATACTACAAAAACAACTTCTCTGATGGATTCAGACAGGTACTGTCAGCGCCATGATGACATCAGAAATGATAACTCGATGTAGGACATGACAGCTTGTGAGCATTAGCATCAGAGTTTAATATCCTTGCATTCGCATCATTGAAAGCTGGGTGAGAGTTTAGTTTCCCCCACGTGGATGCCCCGCCCCCGACTATGATGCAACACCAACTGTAACTCTACCTGACTTCAGAGCTCTGCAGTCCATTGCACTAAAAACACAGAAAGGAAACATCACCTCAGATATCTGCAAATTTAATGAATACCACCACAGACTGATTTCAAACTGCAGCAGAGTATTTTAATGAGATTGAGGTCAACTTTTGTCCGAAGGACACCGTAACGTAAATACCCTTGGTGAGCCTGCCTGTAAAACGACTCCAATAAGAGGATGATGTGATTTTCAGAGTGTTGCTCATCAGTCCAGGTCTTAATGGTTTTTAATGATTCCAGGACTCCATCGACTTGTTTCTGGGAAACTTTGCTGTTGATGAGTCCGACGGCCCAACTCCTCTACGAGTGCAGAAGGACTGGAAGTTCCTGACGGTCAGTTTATCAGAGTTTTCTCTGTTAGCAGCAGCAGCAGCTTAAATGAGACCGTCTGTCTGATTATTTTTATCCTATTGTCTCTACAGCTGCCAATCGTCATGCTGGTGGCCTTTTCTATGTGCATCGTCTGTCTCCTGATGGCTGGTGAGTGCTCCTCAGTGTACAGCTCTTTATGTCTGCACATTCAAAGTAACTGGACATCCAAAGTTAGGATCAAACAGGTCCGAACTGTCTTACTTTCATTTTTCTCCTTTACTTCATCTTCACAGTTTTCTGAAAAGATCTGAATGTAGTTTTTAAACTGTCATTTTTATGCAGCGCAGAAAAACAGAAGCACTGCTGCAGAACAAAACCAGGATGTCTCCTCACTTTTTGGGGAAATTTACCAAAAAAACTGAGATTGTGTAAAAGAACTGGTCTCAGCCGTAATACTTTTATACGTTACGTTTATACTTCTGGGTCGATGCATGCCGCAGCATACGCAGTAGATCCATGTAGCCCATGTACGTTGTCTGATGTGCACGTCCTCAAAATGTAACCACACGTGCAAACAACGCAGTCTTCAAGCCCTGTGATTGGTTCCCTGGGTAGCATGGCTTGATGTGAGTCTCCATGGTTTCCTGTGCACAGACAAGCAGAGAACATAGCAGAACAAGAAACTGGTGATATGACAAGCATAGAAATCAGACTGCTTACTTGTGTTAAGCCAGAGTACTGCAGTGCGATGCGGACACTCAATCACACTTGTATGTAGGACACTGCAGCGTAGCTACGGCGTAGACTCAACACAGGTGTATATACCAGGCTTTAAGGCTGGTTTATACTTCTGCGTCGCCCCTACACAGCAGGGACTGACGCGGACGTGAGCACCACATACTTGTGTGTCGATGTGTCGGTGTCAAGCAGCAATACTCTGCTGGAACGCTTGAGGGCAGTGGGGCCCCCATGACATTCGGGTCGCCTGTTTCCGTACACGCTACAATCTCTGTTTACTTTTCCTCAGCGTCCTAATGAAAGATGTCTTATTCAGTGTTAGGTTATACTACAGGACACTCTGAGAAGGGTACAGTTATTTATACATTAGGTACATGTATTTGAATCTGTTTTAGATTAAAATAAGTCTCCAGGTGAATGTAAACAAAGCCGCCTCATCAAAGTCACTTCCTGCTCCAGGAAACTAAATGGTGACTGACTTTTTGTTTCAGGTGACACCTGGACGGAGGCTCTGGCGTACGTGATGTTCTGGGGAGCAGCGAGTGCTATTACTGGAACCATCATCCTGTTCAACGGGCAGGACTTTGTGGACGCCCCAAAACTGGTTCACAAGGAGAAGATAGACTGAGAGTGTGTGTGAGGATCACATACCTCTACATCATCAACTTCATCGTCGTCTTCTTCCTCAGATCTGGACTCTTTGGACTGATCTGCTGCCCTCCAGACTCTCATCCAGACTCTGTCATGTTCTGCAGGCTCTCCTGGTGTGCTGCACTCACATCATTAGTCCTACATTTCCCTCACACGGTCTCTGGGTTGCTTTGTTGGGGATCTTTGACGGCACTTTGTTTCACACTACTGCTCTTTTCTTGTTTGTTTACCATCATTAGTATTTTATATCTGTAAACGTGTCAGGAGAGGCTCTTTTCTATCATGCTCTATTACACATCTTTAGGTCCAAGGTCATCACACAGGTGGTCAGTCACTCTGGTTAATTAGACCAAGTTATTTAAAGATATTAATGTTAGTGTTCCAGAGTTACATGTACAATAGAAACCTACAGCAGAGTGAGAGAGACACACAAGCAAAGGTCTCACCCAACATAAAACTAAACATCTGCGTGGACAGAGAACGTCTGTGAAGGGTTTTTTAAAGCTGCATTAATTTTTATTTCATTTTGACCCAAACTTATCTCACACATTCTACATCAAAAGATATTCAACCAGGGGGATGAACTGAACCAATAAATGATGGTGTTTATTCTGCAGACTGATCTGGAGGGATGGATTTCTCTTCTCTTTTGATCTGAACAGACGGTCACTGCCGATTGGACTGTAAACAATACAGCGTGCTGAAAAGAACATTAGCTTAAATTGCTATCTGCTATCTGCTCATTGAAGCAGGCATGTCCAGAAAGTTTAGTCACTCCAGAGAGAATACTTCATCACCTGATGATGTCCGGTCGGTTAATAGATTCAACATCAAGCTGAACCCATAACTCCCAGCTGAGAGAAGTCCAATTCTTTTCAGAGGCAGTGATTAATTCATGTTGGTTCGTCTAAAAAAAAAAACTCCTCTCTAATCAGCGTCATTCTGTTCATTATTGATATGAAAATAGGGATTATACTGCAGCTTTAAAGATCCTTTAAAGAATTGTGTCCTAATGAAATGCATTTATTTACCACCTCAGTTAACCCCAAACAGTCCCACTGAAGACTGCACATTGAAACATACATGATGGATCTCTTTGCAGTATTTATGTACGTGTTGAGTTTTGAATGTAAAAGCCTTACAAATCTAAATATCTGGCTGATCTGTGTGTAGCTGGGGTGAAAACGTCTTCCTCTTTAGCTCTTTTAATTACAGTGTGTCTGATGATTTTGCACTTTGCATAACATGTGATCTGTTTATATCAGGTGTCTGTTGTGGCTTCTGTTTTCTCAGCTTGGTTCCAAATTGCAGCGACTCTCTGCATCTTTACTTTGTTCAGAAATCCAAAAAGATCTGCCGCTCTTCTGATCTGTGTTTTTGAAACAGTGGAGAAATACGTTTCCAGTTAAGAGCTCTGTATGCCTGATTCAGGGTAAGGAATTCACTTTCACTCACCTGTGGGGAGCTACTTTCATCAACACAGGCTGATGTATTTTTGTTAGTCACATATTCTTCAGTCTACATTTATTTTTTCCCTTGTGAGATCATTTCTAGCCTGAGATCACTGTCCTGTTTTTCAGCCTTTAAGCTATTTGAGTATAATTTTACCAACCCAGCTTCTAGGAAACAAAGCAGCTGTTTTAGAATCTCTGAACCAAGTGCAGATGTATGCAGTTGCTCTGATGTTTGGAACGAGGCTTATTTATTATTTTCTAGAATAAGACTTTAACGGTGTTGACCTAAAATGTCTAAGTGTGGTTTGAAAGCTGCTCTGTGTCTAAACAGCTAAAAGCCTCTGTTGGATAACTTAACTATCACGTGTTGTGGTTTTTAATCAAGTAAACAGACACTCTGTTATTGACGTCCTTTAAGTGTAGGTTTAATTTCTATCATCTGAACATTTTTGAAATAAAGAGACGTCCCAGTTTGGAACTGAAACAGTTAAAATACTCACACATAATGTTTCTGTTGCTGCCATCGTCTGTTGTCTTCATCGTGTTTGTTGTTCAGTTTCTTGTAAAACCCGGTCTCAATGTTTCAGAAGCACATCAAAAACAATGTGTTTTACAGTTTCTAGAGAACAATAGATATGTTTGTCGTTTTCAACTCAAACTGATATTTTATATTCATTTCTCTTTTCTTTTTTTCTTTTAATTTTTTTTTTTACAGTGGTTAAACTTGGATCTCAGACCTAAAGACTAAGTGAAAAGTACATGGCTCCAAATCTTAAACTCTGTATCTTTTATTTTCTGGGATTAAAACACAAACAGAAATCTGTAATCTATGCGCTGGTTGTGGGAAAATAAATCTCATATCTTAAAATTTACCAGCATCCTAACGTTGACCTGTTTTGTTTGTTTGTTTTCACAGCTCTGCTCTCTTCTCTGCCTTTGTTTTCTTTGAACTAGAACAACTGAATTTATTCGACAGACATTATATGCGAACAAGATAACGAAAGCAAGATGATCATTTTTTTCAGCAAAGTAACAGAAGAAAAAAATATCCCTCTAGCAACATGAAAACTTGTGAAACAAGATTACCAGAGTAAGATGAAAAATGTAAGAACAGGGTTACTAAAGCAAAACGTTAATTTGTTTGAGGAATAATGAGGTGAAAATGTTTTCAAAAGAGCTCAATAAACACGTACTGTGTAGCAAGATAAAAAAACAATAATGTGGACAAGATATCTAGAGCAAGATGTTATTTTCAAACATGATAACGCAAGAAGAATTTTCTATTTTGAGACATGGAATCTTGTGCAAACAAGATTCCCAAAGCAAGATGACAAGAATGAAGAACAAGATAACAAAATAGAAATGTTAATTTGTATTCAAGATAACAAGTGCATGATCATTTTTAAACAGGACTAAAGCAACACAAATTGTTGAACATAATTTAAAAAACAATTAACTGGATTACTAGCAGGGTGGGTTATTATTTTAACTAGATGTTAACCTGTGAAAAAATATCACGTTAGCTACACGAATGCTTATACAATCAAGTTTACTAGAGCAAGATAAACAAAGCAACATTTTTAATTTGTTCACATGATAATTAATACGCTGATTGATCACTTTGAAAAAGGAACCAAAGCAACACAAATTGTTGAACAAGATTTTTAAAAAAGCGTGTTAACAACGTAACTAGAAGAAGTCATTTTTTTTTCAACAAGATGTTGACCTTTGAAGCAAACTCACTGAAGCAGAATGGAAAACCTTTTCAGACTAGATCACAAGGGCAAGATGAAAAAAATGTGTGAACAAGAAAACTTAAACATAACCTTCGTGAACAAGACAAGTGCATTATAATGTGTCAATAAGAACTAGAGCAACAAAGTGTTGAAGATAAGGTAAGATATAGATATAAACTCAAGATAATTCAAGAAACTAAAATCACTTTAGCAAAATGATAACTCGTTTATCAACATCATTAGAGCAAAATGAAGACATGCAAGAAAAAAATAAAGCAAATTTTAAATTTGTCGGAAAGATACACGTGTAAACCAGATATAGAAAACAACATATATTGTAGGATGATAATTATTGATCAAGGTGACGAGAGCATGGTGAAAACAACAAGATATCGACAGCAAGATGATAGCTTGTGTGTAAGCAATCACCCACCAATGCTAAAGTGCCCTCTTGGATTAGATAAAACATTACAGATTGCCTTCTCAGATGTCTTTTCATTGCAAAATGCATGGAAAAAGTGCCCTCTGGATACACCTATAATGTATAAAATATTTTAAAGTGTCCTCTGAATGACCCTCAAATGTATAAAACATAAAAAAGTGCCCTCTGGATACCCCTAAAATGTTTAAAACATAAAAAAGTGCCATCTTATGTTGAAAAAATTTGCTGGTAAACATAATGATGGAGTGACTGAGATGTTTATGAGATGTATGATGAGATGTGTGCCAATAACTGTACTAACCTACAACCACAAATTTAATTCATCTTTGAAATTCAGTAATATAATTATTTAAGCTTAAATAACAGTCCCAGCTAGCAATTTTTGTCCTGAAAACATCCTGTTAATGTTACAGAGAATGTTACTGTCATGTTTTCAGCGGAAAGTTTGCTTTGTGTTCACAGATTGTTCTTTAGTAACATTCTCTAAAAACATTAATAAAATGTTAAGTGACAACAACAATTGAATATTATGCCCTAATGTTCTTGAAACAATCTCAGCAGGAAGTTTTCTTTATGTTCACAAAATGTTCTCAGATAACATACTCTAAAAACATTCAATAGTCTGTGACACAAAGAATGTTATCAAAACATCCTTTGAATGTTAAAGATAAAACATTTTGTCTTTATTCTAATGAAATATCACCAGAATATTCTTAAACAAAACATTTTGTGACTTGAGGCGTCCGAAACATCCTGAAAACATTCTTTACATGTTGCTTTGAGAATGTTTCTTCTTTTTTATTAAGTAACATTATGGGAACATTTTATAGAAAATATTCAAAAATCTTTCTCCTAATTAATATTATCAAAACATCCTCTGAATGTTAAAGACAACTGTTCTTCTTTCATTAACACATTACAAAAAAGGAACATTATTTAAATCGATAAACATCCTTAAGATGTTCTTTGAATATTACACTCAAGACCTTGTCTGTTACCTGAAGAATATTATCAAAACATCATCTTAATGTTAAAGACAAAATGTTTTCTTTCGGGGCGCTGGTGGCCTAGCAGTCTAAGCGCCCCACATATAGAGGCTACAGTCCTCATCGTAGGGGTCGCCGGTTCGATTCCCGGCCGGTCGACCATTTCCTGCATGTCTTCCCCCTCTCTCTACTCCCCACATTTCCTGTCTCTCTCCACCTGTCCTATAAAATAAAGGCAAAAAGGCCAAAAATATAACTTTAAAAAAAGAAACAATGTTTTCTTTCATCAATAGTTAAAATGTCATTTATACCAGTTGCACAAAAGGCAACAATTAAATGATCATGTTTACCAACTTCGGCCACAGGCAGTCATAATGATGTTAGGATTGATATATTTACACGCTGGACATATGCCTAACTATCACCGTAGTGAACAAAGCAATTTGAAAAGTTTTGGATTGAAACTGAGAAAAATAGACAACTCTAATAGTGCAGACCGGCGATCTATCTGAATAAGAAGCAGATGAAAGTGACTCGCCGAGGAAAGTTTCAAATAAATATATATATATTTTCATAAATATATAGTATATCCTTAAACAATAAACACATCATTATCTAGATTGGGTATTTATCATAAAAGATGATACAATTTAGAATATGTCAGTCAAAATGACCTCTCGTGGCCTTTCTAGTAGAAATGGAATTCTGGCTCTTCTAGTGGGCCTTTAAACTAATAAATAATGCATTGGTTGGTTCAAAGTAATTTGATCATTTTTTGATTCTCATAAATCGTTTCTGTAACTTAAAGATGGAATCAGTGTTTGTTTGATAAGTATTACCACATAGCCATTCTTTAAAGAACAAAAACAGAGCAACTCCAGCTCACCATCAAAGTCAAAAGTACATTTACTGTCAATGTTTTGGTTCTAAAATGTTAAATAGTGTGCCAGAGTTTGCTTTATATTTCTGATGGACTGATTCCTCTCTGAGTCACCTGCCTTATGAAATAGATGTATGAAGTATTTTTCTACTTTTAAAAGTTCCAACAGAATAAAATATGTGACATTCAAATTTGAAGAAAAGCTACTGTCTGTCTGTTGGAACTGGGCTATGCAACAATTACTATGGCAATATGTTATCAGGAATTTCTAGCCAATACGTGCATCTATGCACCTGATACGGAGTTGATATGGTAGTAATTTCTGTGAGTGAAGTTTTGAAAGTGGTGCAGTATGATATAAAGCCACTAGGTTGCAGTCGAAGCCAAACCACATGATGAAAGTGATGATATGGGAGGATTTCACATGCTTGCCAACTCAGGAAGTCTTGCATATCAAGTTTTTTAACTTGAGTGCATTTTACTTATCCCGATCAGCATATTCCTTTTACCCACTACAAATAGTCCAGGTCTCATTTTAGCTTGTCTAAAATGAGACAATAACCTAATTCAGTGTTATTCAGTATCTGAACTTTACTCCAATAGAGCTGGTTTGTTATAAGAATGGAGGGTGGTGGGTTTTTTAAGATAAAAATGAAAAAACCTAGAGAAGCAACCAGAGGCAAAGTGGACAGGGCTGCTGTCTTTTAATGCAAGGGTCCTGGGTTTGAATACCAGCGGGGAAACACTTTCCTCACACTACAGTTTGACCTGTGCTTTAGACAAAAATCATGAAATGAAAAGACCTAAAAAAGTAAACTAATCCAAGCAGACCTGTGGTGTTGAGGACAGACCTACTACCTTTCAATCTGATGGTTCTGGGTTTAAAACCCAATAAGGGCTTCAAATGTGAGATGAAAACAAAAAAGTTTCCTTGCAAGAGCTGTGCTTTTAAACTACAACAAAAAAATGTGAAATTAAAACAGCCAAAGAGGCAAGCACTGCAAAGGTGCCCTGTAGTGTGGTGGACAGAGCTGCTGCCTTTCAATGTAAAAGGTCCTGGGTTTGAATCCTGGTGCGGAGTGTCCATGGGAGATGGAATTTATACACTTTCCTCACACTGGAGTTTGAACTTTGTTTTTGATGTACAATATCCAAATCGTGGAATGAAAAGACTTCAGAAAAAGCCCTGTGATGTTGAGGATAGGCAACTTGTGTTTTCTGAAATGTCATGTTTTCAGTAATGTTGAGTTTTGTGAAACTTTGTTGTGCTTTCTGAATTGTTGTGTTTTGCCCTTCAGGGCCACTGTACAACTTACTATCTTCACAACTTATTAATTGAATTGAACAAGAAAGCTTTCTTGTTTTGTCACGTTATCTTGTGTGAACCATTCATCATTGGAATAACTTATCCTGTCAAGTTGTCTTGTGCACCGGTGTAGCAGTGCTAATGATCCCACATGCAAGCATTAGTTATGATTCGCCAGAAAGTGAGTCATTTTGTTTTGTGTGAATATATGATAATAATAAATATAATAATAATATAAATCCCTATATATTAGAGGGCTAGAAAGCGTATACCCGGAAGTTCTGTTTCAGAGATGAAATGCCAAAACTCTCCAGTTGGCCTGACAGTTTTCAGCTTCTGTATCATAGCATGGTTCATAGCATCTTTGAGATCTGTAAATGTTAAAAGGGGGCTACTTATTTAACTACCAAACATGGTTACTATGTTTTATATCTGCATAGACAACATAATAAACAGGAAAGCTTAATGACCACATAGTTTCTCATTTATTTTCCACACACTCACACTAAAGTATTTTCAAAGCAGCAAGCTTACATCTGAACAGGGGTAGACAGATATACGGACAGTTTGATTTCACAATGCAGGGCAGTGTCTTAGATTGACACAATGGGTAACACAGAGGTATATCCGTGCTTCAGACCATCATTGAGAGTGCCGCTTTGAGTGTTACACGCCAATGTCACTGTGCCTGCTGAGTTTGAAGCTTCAAAGCTTTGAATTTTAATTGGCAGACAGGAAGAAAGCACTTTATTAGGCTCCATCCCCCCATCACTAGTAGATGTTTATATTATATTCCCATCAGCGTCACCCTGGGACTGATATTTTCAACATGAGCAATGTTGTTTTTTTATGTTTGAGGCAAACTCAGCATTTAATGTCAAACCCTTTGTGATGATATTGATTTGATCCATAGTCTCTGTGGTGAAGCACATAACTAGCTAAATGATTTATTTCTGTGTTATAGCGTTTTCTGGAGCTCATTATGACTTCAAACACGTCTGTCAGAGACCTAACAAGCTCAGCCTAAATTGAATGTTTATGCCCATTCAACACACAAAACAAGAGGCTGAGAACATGATCACTACATGAACAAAGTCTCATCTTCAGCACACACAGTGCTCTGAGTTTTTAAACCCACTTAGAACATTCAGGAAGTGACAATCAGAGATCATAACTCTGAACAGACCCTCATGTTCAGACGGATCTGCCCTGATTCAGGTTGATCTTCTTTTGCACTGGATGTTGGAACTAGCTATTAGCTGAGCATCTTTCTACTTGTTAAGCTCTGATTGGTTCAGAGGCTTTTTGGTTTGAGTTTTTGATCAAACTCTTTGGAGAAACGAACAGAGAGAGGGAGCCAGGCTGTGAAGGAAAACTTCTCATTCTTTTTATCTGTTGCATCCAGCAAGTTTGAAAAAAAAAAAGAAAAAAGCATAAACATTTTCTTGTTATTGAAGACTATTCATATTCAATTCATTGTACAAACTTTATACACTCTTAAAGATGTTCCAATGTGTCCATAAAAAAATAATCCATCTGGCCATTAATCCAGGAGACAGGAGCATGAGCACTCTGTGGAAGTGAAAGGTAAAGAGCTCAGTCTCAGCAGTAGAGGGGTTCTGGCAGGCTGGATGTCATAAAGTCCTGTTCTGCAGAGAACTCAGCAGGCTGCCAGTGACAGTCTATCATAGCATCATACAGTTCCTCACTGAGCTCCATGAACTTCCTGTTGGCTTCCACCACGTCCAGCTCCGGGCTGGGGTCTGAAACAGAGAGACAGAGGGTGGAAGAAATCTTATATTTATATTTCCATGTCACTAAGAGCCAAACGTGGGAAAAGAAGCCCGACTGTAAAAATAAAAGACTTCTCTCTATTCTATAAGTGTGTCAAAATCACCTGGTATAAAAAAAACACCAACCTTCAAGTCCATCATCCTGCACAGCTTCAGCTTCAGCCTCAGCTTCCTGTAAGCAGAGGTCATGTGATGAAGATTTAGGACCAATCACTGTTAACATGTTTCTGAACACTGACAGTTCTCACCTGAGGAGGGGGGTACTGAGTGTAGTCGTACGGCTGGTAGTTGTAGCCGTATCCTCCTCCGTTCTGGTCATAGCCCCAGGAGTTGTAGTAGCCAGGGTAGGCCTGCTGATTGTACTGGTTGTACTGGTTGTACTGGTCGTAGTTATATTGATGAGAAGAGTTGGACTGCCACGATCTGTTTTCAGACTGCTGCTGCTGACGGTTCCTTAAACTCAGGAGGAGCAGACACGGCGCTCAGTTACGACACATTGAGATGCGACATGAAAACAGTTTGATTAATACAGAGTGAAACGTTTAAAGACGGACTCACTTGTTGGCAGCCAGACTGAGTCTCAGAGGTTTACTCCCCAGTCCCACAGCACCCTGACACTCCTCCAACGCTCGCTTTTGCAGACGCTCATCTGGAAACTGAACAAACCCACAGCCCCTAAAGAGACACAGACAGGGTCAGATTACTGCCAACCATCTGATCCACACAGTCATCTGCTAATTCACAGAAATGTAGAGCTGGGATTTCTGTTTGGACTTAAAGACAGTTTGAACCTTACAAAGCAGATGGATTAGCCAGATTTCATGTCTGTCATTGGGTGGATCCATCCTACAAAGCTATAGCTGATTCGCTTGTTCCCAGTCAGAGAATGACCAAACCAATCAGCATCATTTGAGGTGAAAGAGACGATAGCTACAGGCGTGTTTAGTTGCGGGCAGTAAGAAGCGGCTGTAGCAGCAGTTTTATCAGAAGTGGTGAAATATGCTCTCTCCAGAGGTGTATCAAGAAAACTCGATGAGAATTGTTGTGGATGAGGTTCATGTAAAATAAAGATGGTAAGTGAAAAAAGGATACAGTTAGATATTTACAAATTGGACTATTGACAAACATTCAGGGCGAGTTCCTGTCGAGCTTGTGTTGTACATTTACTCCGTGGCATTGGTGCACGGCGCCTACTACATCATACGTTTTCTTGCACTGATAAGCCCGTAATGAATGAAGGACAGAGCATCCAATCACCTGCCAAGTTGTTTTTGAAGGTTCTGCTCCTCCCTAACACCATCTGTGGGGTGTTACCCAGATGGATGTGACGTATCCAGTACCACATACAATGGGTACGTGAAACAGTCTGACGTGTCAGGTTACGGTTCACTTAAGGAAAATAAAAACGAATCACTTTGATATAACACAGATTCTTTCCCCCATTTCAAATCAAAACACATCTGTTTAAAACCGCCTATTCCGTCTGACACCAATTGCACTGTCACTTTTTATTGTTTCTATCTTCTTACCAATTTGTCAGTTTATATTGTTTTCATTTTGAATTTTGATTTTGTTTCCTTTAATGCGTAAATTTGTGTATGTGTATGTGTATGTGTATGTGTATATATATATATATATATATATATATACACATATGTGCGGTGTCCGTGAGTGCAGAGAAAGGCGCCTATAAATAAAATGTATTATTATTATTATTATATTAAATAAAGGATAGTCTGGCTTTTATACATGTTTTTCTTGTTTTATAGACTGTAAATCATCTCCTTGTCTACAGTATTTCAGTTTATTAAGCGTATTAAATACATTGTGATGACATATCAGTAGATTATGGTTGATACACAACCACAGTTTGAAGGTGAGGTCTTAAACATCTGCTGTGAATCAAACTCAGGATTTATTTCAGGGACATGGTCTGAATAGCCAATTACTCGATTGGCACACACTATACGAAACAGTTCAGAAGCTATTAAGATTACCAGTTTTGCCCATTTAAGGACATGACTGACAAGACAGGCTGGAACACTGTAGCTGTTGGCTAGGAGGCTTAAACCCCGCCTCTTTACCTCACACTAGCTTGACAGACGTTTGGTTGAGTTCAACATTTCCAATATGGCACCCGCTGACGTTTGGCTTCAAAACAGTGCTTCAGAAACAGATGAGTGACGTCACAGATACTATGTCCATCATTTATACAGTCTATGGTTACCACTCACTTGGAGTTGCCCATGCTGTCCAGCACCACTTTGCCTCCTCGACAGGAAGGATAACGATTGTAGAAAAACTCATAGAGCATCCCATCGTCCACCTCTGGAGTCAGATCTCCGACGAACAGAGAGTACATCTGACTGGAAGGAAAGGAACAAACAGAGTCACATGACGTGTGTGTGTGTGAACATTTACAGTAACATCTATCCTGCTTCATCTTGACTCACCCGCTCTCCTGTTTTCCAAACGTGGCTCTGTTTAACTTGAAGCGTGTTGGCTGTGAGAGAGAAACTTAGGTTTAAACAGTCTTCTCTGTAATCTCTCAGAAATGTCTGCTGTGAAAGAAAAGCCTGTTCATACCGGGTTTGCTCCTGGTAAGGATTTCCCGTTGATTTTTCGTAGACACCTCTCGGCCGTGGCCTCGTCCGTCATCTCCACGAAGCAGTACCCCAGAGCCCCCCTGGGTGATGACACACTGTTTAACGTCAGAATGACAGGTCTCTCACACGGACACCTGTACCTGTGGATTTAACACTTACCCTGTCATCTTGTTCCGTATGATCCGCACGTTAACCACCGTCTCCCCCATGGTGGAGAACGCTCTGATGACAAACTTCTCGTCCATGTAGGCCTCCAGCTGCACACAGACACACACAGATCAGAGAGGACTCAAAACAGGTAAAACAGTCACAGTAAGATAGATTATAAAACAGGGCATAAGAAGATAGAATAATAGAGGTTGAGAGATGATTTAAAAGAAGCTATGGATGTGGACTGTCTTATTATTGATGGCAGAGTTCAGCAGTCTAGGGTCACTAACGTCAAGCTGGTCATCCAGTAGAGCAGCATCCACTGATCTGGGGTCAGAAGGTCTTTTTAATATTTTGGAGAAAGCTTAACATTTTAGAGATTTGCTTCAGATAGAACAGGATTCAACAGTATTTTGACATGAGTATCAAAACAGATATGAGTCGAATGACACTCATAGATTTGTGGCTTTCATTGTGATATTATTGTTCGGAGGTTTGTCATGGAGAAGGGTGGAGAATTGAAAATGACCACAAATCATCATCATATTAGATTTGTCAGGGTTCAAAACGTTTTGGGACATCCAGCTTTTAATGTGAGTGAGGCGATCGAGTAAATGATCTATACCATCTTTATGGATTAATGAATGAAAAGAGACATCATGTTTCTGAATGATGTGGCTTTCTCTTGTCATTCACATGCACGTGACACTCAGGGACACACTGATATACCAGAGAGCATGTGAATCAGCTGATGCTCCCTCTGTTGACAGACACAGGAGGCCTATCATGGACCTTGGGAATTGGCAGTATATAAATAAAGATGATTGCTTATTGATTGATCGAGCTTTAATCCAAGGAAGGACTCTTATCTTTATTCAGACTGACACGTGCTGCTTTTGTCTTTGTTCAAGATTCAAGATTCAAGTGAGCTCGCACACACAAGGAATTTGACGTGGTGAATGGAACACTGGTACTTAACAACAAGACAGTAAGGACACAAGACAGTAAGGACACAACAAGACAGTAAGGACACAACAAGACAGTAAGAGCACAACAAGACAGTAAGGACACAACAAGACAGTAAGGGCAATAATAAATAAACCTAAACACAAATCCAAAAATTCAACATAAAAATAAAAATACTATCTGTACAAAGAAAGGTATAGAGGCACTTTTAAAGATATGAAATAAGTTAACTTAGCCTTAGCCAGAGTGCACATGTAGTAGATGAATATAAAAAGATATGTTATGGGATAAATTACAATATTGTACATGGATATTGAGGTATTGCACCGGAAATCAAAGTATTGCATCTGTATTCAAGTATTGTTATCTGTCCGTTTCTCTTTATTGATGTCTTATTGTAGCTGCTGCAACTGTTTGTCTTTTTGATCAGTACTTCGATGTTGAATAATAAGAAATATGACCTTTTGAACCCCTCCTGAAGCAGATAACTTCACATCAGGTACAACACTGAGCAGAGCTGTTAGCATTACTCTAATAAAGAACACTGTTTCGTGTTGCATTGGGGGTTAACATTTAAAAAATAACCAGAATGATGAAAAATGTCCAAACAGGTCGATTTTAAAACCTCCCTTTGTAATCATGATCCATTCAAACAGCGTGTTAAGCTAACACCGAGCTAGCTAAGTTAGCAGTGATCCTGCGCTGACTAATGTGTCGCCGTCAAAAGTGAAAACAAACTCACGTTGCCCATCCATAGCGTGCTCATGGTGCCGCTGAAACAGTGTGATCAAATCAAATCTTGGTTAACACTGGTTATTATTTTAAACTAGGCTGAATCTTCCCTCACGCACATGCTAATTCACACACCACTGAAGGAAGAAGTACACTAACATTGCGTCATTACGTCATTCAAGTGGGAGCGTACGTTTAGCGTCACACGTTACATACGTACGTCTGAAGTGTCGACAAAATGTTCAGACTGCTTTTTTCCCACCAGTTCTTAATCATTTATCTCTGGTTTTTAATTTGTTTAGTATATTTATAAATGTTTTTTACTCTGCGTATTTTGTATATTAATTTGCCTCTTGTAGGGCTTTTATATTTACAATATAAAAAAACAGTATTCAGTATCATAAACCACGTAAAAACCACCCCAGCTAGATGGTAATGGTCTCACCAAGTGGCAACCTCTGGTCTAAAAATATGAGTCCAATGCGGAAGTGGTAAAAACTGCAGTTCATCCAGGATACGCTTGAGGCTGGCTCCGGAAGTACCAGAAACCACATACACACCAATTCAAAAAACAAGATTTTTACTGCAGAAATAAACATGTTTACAGCCTGGTACAAAAGACGAGGGTTAGTCTGGATAGCTCATTTCTCAGTCGGCACACACTGTAGGGCGGGTGAATTTTTTTCTAAGATATTGAGATTATGAGTCTTCCAATGAGAGGCACAGCTGACCTGATTGGCAGCCGGGGACACTGTAGCTGTTGGCTCGGAGGCTCAAAGCCCACCTGGTTACATCACAATCGCTCGACAGCAGCAATATGGCTGCCACCGACGATTGGCCTCAAAACAGCGCTTCAGAAACAGATGGGTGACATCACAGGTACTATGTCCATATTTTATACAGTCTATGGTTCTCACTATAGACTGTAAGAAAAATGGACGTCCGATCGCTTGGCTGGAAGTGAGGCTTCCACAAATACTGCTCCCCCTGGTGGCTGGCTGCAGTATAGGTTGAAAACTTTAAAAAATAAATACACATCGTACCAATGTTTCACACACCCGTATGCTGTGGTGATATGTAGTTATTATTTGACTGTTTTATGTTCAAGGCCTTTTTTTCTTAAAAGTCTATTTTTTGTTATTTATCAAAGGTTAAAAAACAGGGTTTTACTTTTGGGTTTGCTTTGATTGACAGCTGCCGTAGAGAGAAACTCTGTTGGACCTCGGGACGGTACGCTGAACGGTGGTGCTCGTTACCATGGATACACACAAATGTCCTACTGCGCTGACTCTGGCTGCAGAAAATGTACAAGATGTCAGCGTACTGGAACGGGATATTTTGGCTTCAAAACCGTACATTGGGAAAAGGCGGAGTGATACTGTCCATTTCATATACAGTCTATGGTTCTCACCACATTGGCATTCCCTATGAGTTCTGATTGTGTTTCAAGCAGTTTCAAGATAAGGTATTGAGTGCAATATTCAAAGAACATCTTAAGGATGTTCATCAATTTAAATAATGTTCCTTTTTTTGTTAAATACGTACACACTCAACTTTAGGAAAAGTCAGGAACCGTCAGTAATCTCTAATTTAACAAAACAGACCCCCCTTGGCCTTGGGGTTACATTTTACGATTTAGTGGAACATAAAACTGCACAGGTAATGTATAAAGCACAAAATAATGTACTTTCTAACTGTGTTCAGAGGTTGTTTGAAATCAGAGACTGGGTTGGCATACAACACAACAGTTTTGAAGGTGATTATCAACAGCACAAGGCAAATATGAAGGACATCTTTTAATGTTTTTTCAGTAACTTTAATAACTGTGATTTAAATACATTCATTTACAGTTAATCATGCCGTTCTGTGCTTTCCAAAAACAATGACACTGCAGAACAGGAAAACAGTGTGATCACATCTGACACAGGAAACTATCTGTGGCTTAGACTAAGTCCCAACTCTTCTGATCTGATGAAGAATGAGTGTTTACAAGGAACATGGAGAAAATATGTGGACTGTATTACTACAGTAGCATTACTCTGATATTTTCCATAGTGCTACAGTAGCTGCAGGTCCATAGGTTAGACTACACTTCACAAAGTAAAAATAACATGATTATGCCATAGAGAGGGGACTGTTTTAGTAATGAGATTAAAAAAATGCAGTCATGTCTAACACAGGAGAGGTTTCATTAAGATGCAAGCCTAGCTGCAAGTTTCATTAGCCTGTTGTCTAAAAAAAAATCATGTTTTATAAAATTAATATTCATTATTAGTTGATATTATCTTGCCGTATTGAGCTGATATTTTTTAACCACAACATTCAGTGGTTAACTCATTGCCTCCACGTTCAAATGGTTGATATATTGATTCATTTATTTCACTTTGATTGTCCAGATGATGGACTACATGCCCTCCTACCCCTCCTCATTCTGCAGAATCTTAGAGCACTGAGAAGCCCTTTCAGAAACCAATAGTTGACATAACTGAGACTGCATCCATGTTTTAGAAGCTGTGTCCAACTTCACTTGCTGCACCCCTCAGAGCACTCATTGTAACGCGGCATCACAGAGGCTTGACAAGGCTGTCTGATTCTGAAGGCTTCTTCAAATGCAGCTGATATGTCCTCCTTCTCCCATGACATGATGGATCCACTTGGTGAATACCTCATGGCCCAACCTATTCTCAGATTCAATGTGCACCAAGGTTGTAATGGTCATAAATGATGACAGTAAATATTTAATATTTACAATTTACAACCCATTCAGACACAATCATCATGTCTGATCGAATCACTTTGTTAACTTTTGTTTTACCAGGGGAATCAGCACACCTATGCTCTATGAGTAAGGCCCTTTAAGTTTCTTATCTTAAAATCACAGGTCTGAAATATTAGCAGCACCTGTCTGATAGTAGATCAGTTGCTTTAATACTTTGACATGGCCTTAAGATGAGTTTATAATATCATCAACTCAAAAAAGGTTCATTTTATTACCAGACAAGAACAATAAAGAGTATTTCAACAGTCAAATGTGTTTTAGGCAATACAGGATTAAGACATTAAAGGCTGAACAGCACCAGGTTACATGTTAAATCTGCCTTCTGTGAGAAGAGTACAAATAGTGCACACAGTATAAGTGACCTAAATATAACCTATATACTCTAATAGGGATAAACTACTTTCCTGTGGCTGTCTCAAAGCACTCTCTGTTAGCTTTATTTGTCTTTACATGATTTTAAAGTGAGATATACTGTAAATCAACATCTACAGTAACACTGTACCATATCATAACATCATCTTTATGTTCCATAAGTCAGGCTTCGTGTTCATGTCATGTCAGCAGAGTAAAAAAACAGATTTTTCATTTTGACCGTTTCGGGTTTTAGTTTTACCTCATATTGCTGCCATCACCTGGTTTTTCCCATCAATGATAAGCAGGAGGCTGACAGAACAACATATTCACACAGCAGCCACTCTGATGTTGCAGGAAAACTCAAATTTATTTCATGTTACAGTGAACACTGACAGATGGATGACCTGTTCTCACCTCCTGCTGATGTACAAAAGTAAGGCCAGATTACCCCCCCTGCTATTTGTAGTCAGAGCCTGTGTAGAAGTAACAGAATTGACATCCTGCCACTTCCTCTAACAAACCCACATCTACGTTGTTGCTAAAGTGCTGTTGCTCCCTCAGTTATGGAAAGTTTAATGACTCTTCTGTTAGCGTTTATTACATTTCCTCTCACCTTTCCTCCTCTACTCTGATAATCCGGTGCACACAGCGATGCAGGAGCCTCATTGGTTGACAGAGCTGTCAATCATGGTGTTATAGCCCTTTTTATAGCATCAAAGTAGGGCTTGGCGATATGGCCTGAAAATGAAAACATTGACTTTTTTCACACAAAATTTGACTAGTGTTTTTTTAGTTAAATTTTTTTCTTCTTAAAGGAAAATAAATTCAGAAGACTCAAACCCGTTTTTAACCTTTGGTGATTAGCTCATTTTTTGGGGTCATCAGGGAAGTAAGCTGTTTGGAGGCAGACATTTTCCAGAGCCTAATCGTCATTGATCAAACGCACGGTCAAACTCGTGTAAGGACTGATGCATGGTTGGACTGAGCCAGCCGTCTGTTGTAGTGGAATAAAAAACCACAGCCCATCCAGCTTTCAGTCATCTTTTTGTGTACAGGTGTACAGATGAGGCCGGGTAACTCAAGCAAATTACTTGAGTCTGGATAATTTAGATCTGGGGACAACAGCTAACATTAGTATTCAGTATAACTGGTTCATATTTACATTAGCAAGGAAGTGGTTAAGGCTAATATAACTTGGTGGTAGTGATATAGTGATAACAGCAGAGACCTAAATGCTTCGTTAGCATATTGTTAGAAAGTGACATGTCGGGTAGCTAACATAATGCTAGCAAGAACACGGTTTAATGCTGAAAATGGCGGCTGATAAAATACAGTGAATGTTGTCTGGATTTGCACTCTGATTGACATGACATGACTACAGAGAGCAGTATGTGTATGTGTGTGTGTGTGTGTGGTTCAAGGGTTTGTGTCTGCGTCTTCTATGGGCTCCACCTGTGGTTCAGTGGGCGGGGTTGAGATGTCCTCCACCTGGTCTGAGTCTGGTTCAGTCACAACCACTTCTACCTGCTGACAGAGAGGAGTAAGATGTCATCATAAGTCACAGAAAGGTTTGGTTTCATCAAACGACCTCTGCTGTGTTTAAAGGCTCAAGCTGCTGTAACTAATCGTCAAACACGTCAGATTAGTTCAATCCTTCTTAAAATTTCATTATATCTAAGAAAAAATCCTCACAGACATATTTTTGAGTGTTGCATAAATACTGTGCTGGATCAGAATTTAACATTTGACACAAAGAACAAAAGTACACTGTATATAAAGTAGACTAACAACTCCTGCATGGAGTCTGGATTATCTTGAATGCAGAGTAAACACTGCTCATGTTAAGAAATATCTCCATCTTTGACAATAATACAGAGGTAGAACTTTTTTGTAAAAACACAATAATATTATAATTTGTCCCAAAGCCACCAGACTGCAGCCATAAAGTAATTTTATGACAGCGGGAGTTTCTGGTCCACTTTGCTCGGATCTGTTCATTTATTTGTGTCACTGAGTTTTCCGTAAGTGTTATACTGGATCAGAGATTACAGTTTGAAACACAGTAAAACTAATAAAACCAATCATGGCAGGGATAGACCAGCAACTGCTGCGATCTGCAATTTAAAATTCCTGTTTTTTGTAAAAGTAGTCTGGTGTCTGAAGAAAATGATGTGAAAGCTGATTCCTCTTCAACAAAAAGGTCTATCTCTGTAATGTTGTCAGACACTTAAATACTTTATTATAATCATTCCTCATGACACTCTTTTAAAACCACTTGAGTCCGTTCACAAAAAAAGTCATTTTACATCTTAGAACTCAGGAGTTGCTGTTCTACCACTGTCTGGATCTGAACATTTATTTGTGTTACCCAGTTTGACATGGATCCTGTGCAGGATCAGAAATAGCCATTTCAAATGAAGTAAAACCTGAACAATCAAAGCAGCAGTAGACCAACAACTCCTTTATTCTGCAATTGAGACTAAGTTCTTATGAAAAGAGGTTTAGTGGCTTTGAAGGATGAGGTGTAACAGCTCTCCCTGGTTTTAAAATCATCTTCCTCTTTAATTAAAAGCTCTCTCTCTGTAGGGAGAGTATTCTTAATGTATCACACAAGATTTGACAGCAGGTCTGTCTTGATCATCTCACTTTGACAAACACTGGATTAGGATTAAAACAACTGAGGCTGGAAAAACTTCTCCAGAACAATAAATGATGAGTGTAGCTGTGGTACCTGAGATGGCTCGGCTGCAGCTGGAGCAACATACACCTCTGGGATGGCCTGAGCAAGTGGAGCAGGTGTGGCAGCTGGGGGGGCACTCTTTGGATAGGTAGGTCGCTGGCTTGGAGTCTGCAGGACACACACACACACACACACACACACACACACACACACACACACACACACACACACACACACACACACACACACACACACACACACACACACACACACACACACAATATCACAGAAAAGAATGAGCAAACTCTAAATAAATAAAATAAAATACATTTAAATCAAACATGTAAGCACAATATATAAGATGATAAGAGGGACCAGTGATAAGGTGTACTTTTCAGCAATATGAAACAGCAGCAAAACTGCAGTTCCTCAAGTGTTCGTCTGAGGCTGGCTCCAGAAGTACCAGAAACCACATACACACAAACTCAAAAAGAACTGATCTTTACAGCAGAAATAAACATGTTTACAGCCTGGTACAAAAGACGAGTGTAATCTGGGTAGCTAGTTTTCCATTATGAGAGGCGCAGCTGACTTGACTGACAGGCAGGAACGCTGTAGCTGTTGGCGAGGAGGCTCAAAGCCCGCCTCTTTACCTCACACTAGCTCAACAGAAGTTAGGTTAAGTTCAACATTTCCAATGCACCTGCCAACAATTGACTTCAAAACAGCGCTTCAGAAACAGATGGGTGACGCCACTGATACTAAGACCATTATTTATAGTGTGGGGATTAGCCACACCAAATATAATGTGATACATAAAGTATCAGTACACCAACACTTCATTACATGTGAGGAAATCAGATGCTAAATGTGTGTAAAGTGAATGGTTTTAAAAGATATGGGCTTCATTTAGATTGATTATAAACATACAGAAGAGACAATTAGCACAAACACTGAGGAAGAACTGGAAGACGCCAGATTCAACTAGTTTGAGTTAATGGTAGAATAATCGTATCTTTAATTTACTTAGAAAATAAATATATTCATGGCATTCGCAACACAACATAAAGTTTTAACCTTCCAATTTCACTGATTGAGTTTCTTTTTTACTTCTGGTATAGCTGTTCACTAAATCGTCTCAGCATCAGCTCATCCTATATATCACTCAGTGTTGTAGGCATAGACTGTATAAATAATAGACGTAGTATCCATGACGCCACCCATCTGTTCCTGAGCGCTGTTTTGAAGCCAATCTTCAGGTGAATTTAGAGTCTGGGATTGTTATGTTTGCTTGTGCTTTCGTGTGACTTTAATATTTGTATTGATTAGCTCAGAACTTACACATAATAACAGAAACAAACAGCAGTGGTAGACCAACACTTTCTGAAGCTGCTTCCGCAGTCTCATCCAGTCAGTGATTTGTGTTGTGATATTGTTTTGGATCCAAACTAACAATTTAAACACCAAAGTCACACAAAAACACAAACACAAAATAATCAAGGCACCTGTACACCAGCAACGCCTGTATCCTCTGAGGTTAAACTCTTGTTTCTATCAGTGTAGCTAAAACCTGATAACTGATGCTAAACACTCAATGTAAACAGGATTTTCCATTTCAGGTGACAGTATGAGAAAATGTGTGATTTAGTCCTGGTGCTCTCATGCCCTTTAGAGGTCACATGAGGCTTTCAGGTATCAGAGCTCACCCTGGTTCCCCCTGCAGCGAGGACACTCAGCCCAAACAGCATGACGGTGATACAGATCAGCAGCTCCAGGACCAGGAAGATCACCAGCGTCCCAAGGATCCCGTCGATCAACAGCTGAGCAGAGAAACCATCAAGAAAACAGGGTGAGAACTCAGGGGGAGGATTTAGAGTGAAACACAGGTGTGCTGATGTGACAGGGGTGATTTTACAAACAAATGAAACCTCTCTGACTGTGTAAATATTCTTAAAACAGTGTTCAGTCACTTACTTTACACTTTTGCTCGATCAGCCCGGTGCATTTCCTGAAACAATGTTGCTGCAGTGAACAGACAGAGAAACAATGGAGTCTGTTTCTTCATACCATCAATTTACAACTTTATTCATGATTCTGCCCTCAATTACAGCTGCACTAACGAGTCAGGCTATCAGCTAATCTAAGGAAATGAAACCCCAAATGTTTACAGAATCTATTCAAAGATTTCAGCTGTTTCATAACCCAAAAACATCAAACATTTTCTGGTTTCAGCTTGTTCAACTCAGGGGTTTTTACTGCTCTCTGTCTCTGGATGGAGGTAAATGAAGAGTATTTGAGTTTCAAACTGTTGGTTTGATAGAAGAGACATCTGAAGATGTTAAATTTGACCTCAGTTATATACTTGTAGATTTGACTATCGAATGATAATAAGTTAATGACTTCTGAAATGTGAACATGTTTCCCTCATAGATGTATCATTATATATGTGTGGGTCACCAATTAATTTCAACTTGTGTTGCAAGTTGAAATGTCAACATCTTCATTCCTGTCACATCTTTGTCATGTTTAAATCTTATCAGAGGGACTCCTCCTCTTAGTCATGTCTGAGATACGATTAATTCTGATCTATATCTTGTAAAGCAGGGTACAGGAGTGCAAATCGATAGGGCAATCACAGGAGGATTTAGTGGAAGGTAGTGGAGAGAATGTAGATTGCAATCAGGGCATTGTTCCCCCATTTAAAATAAATCTTTTATATGTAGCAAAATGTAGCATAATCCCCCTACAGAGCTTCTGAAATACTGCAAAGTGATCATTTTTATCTTGTGTACACAAGATTTACTTTTGGCTCCAACACAGCGATTGTCCTGTTAACAACACAAACTAATGAGATGGCATGAGGTGGATAGTGATGCTGATGGGACTGTTGCAAAATTACAGTATTAACAATAACCTTTCAAAAAATGTATATAGATGTTGTGTTAAAAATAAGCATACAGTGATAAGTGTAACTAATTAGTTCATAGTAGAGGTAGGTAGTGGTTCTCTACGCTGATTGCCACCCATCATAAAACAGGGAGGACAAAGAAGCAGCAGCAGAAGAAGAAGACTCAGTAACCAGCTTGCTAGCTAGCCTTTAATGCAGTGAGTGGCTTCTGCTGCAACGTGAATCATGCCAGAGGAGACGACAGATGACAGTCAGGTACTCCACCTCAACCCTCAAAGAGTCTCCTCACCAGTTTGAGAGTCTTTTGGAAAAAGACGGGGTGTGTGTGGACAACTCAGAAGAAGACAGCAAGTCTAGGTTTAATAAGAAGTTTCTGTCTCTGTGACGAGGATTACACTTAACTTTGAACAATATTAGAAACGGATGATGACATGTAAGTCAGTAAGTTGTGTTTGTCAGTAATGCTTCACTCTTGTCTTGCCTTTCTTCAATTTGACCGATAATTTTGTTTTTTCTAATTTTTCCATAAGTATCATGATGACATCGTTACTGTGACTTTTTGACAACAATTGCGGGGAGAAAATCTAATATTGTGACAGCCCTATTTGCTACACCTTACAGAATGATGATAAAGCCATGATCCAGCTAACAAAGCATTATGAGGTGAGCTGTTCATATAAATCCATACATTACCTAGGTCTTTGATTGGATCCAAACAAACCACATGGATAAATAGCTCCTCTACCAAGACAAACAGACTTAGTTTAATGTATGTAAGCTGAGCTTATTACATATGAACAAAACATGGGACGTTCCCCTCAACTCTGCCCAGCGGAGGGCGCTCATGTTACACAGAAAACACCTGTCTAAATGTCATAAAAATACATTATAAATAGTGTTATCATGATCATAGGGCAAATTACTGACAAATGATGGCATTTAATGATACATGGAGTGGAATTATTATCAGTGCTGCCTCACGCAGGTTAATATCTTGCATGCACAAGATAAAAAAGATCACCTCCTGGGACTACAGGGGCTCCGTATCCCTCCCTCCTGTGCTGACTGCATGGTACTAGTTCACTTAACCTCTCTAACTCTGGTGCACAGGAGACAACTGGGGGATTTTCTGTGTTGTTAGGTTTTACATAATTATTGTACCAAAAATATTAAGTATTAGGAGGGAAAAGACCAGCAACTCCTGTTGTGAAGAGACTGATGGCCTTAAAGAGAACACCTCAGGACTCCCTGAGCTGGTCTTGCTATTCTTTCTGCTGTGTGAAAAAATACATCGGACAAAAAGGGTTTTAAATGTTAAGAATTTCTAGTGTTATATAATCTGATGATAACAAAAACATAGAGGCTTTGAACCAACTTAAACCCCCTGCTGGAACATGCTTCTGGTTCATATTAAATGAAAGAGAGAGTACATGAGCTTCATTTTATTCTGTTTTGTTAATGAACACATTTCTGTCCTGCAAACATTGTTTCAGTCTTGCACCAGAAAAGACTCAGGTCTTCCAAATACAGACTGGTCATTTTGAGCTAGAAGCTTAATATAAATATATTAGGGCTGTCAATCCATTAATATGTTAAATCGAGATTAATCCATGTCTGCTCACAGTTAACTCGTGATTAATCGCAGAATAATCGCATGTTTTTGATCGGTTGTAAATGAACCTTGAAGGATTATTTTCTAGGTCTTTAATAATCTTATTGTGCTGATGGTCATAATCACAGAGCATCTTTTCGTTAATCATGCTTAAAAATGAAGTGGTGTTAAAAAGAATATGTCTGAACTCGTCATTATCGTGTTCACTTTGACAGCTCTAACATATTTATATAGTTACTGCAGTCACGTTGTGATCTTGTTGAGGCCAATCATTCTCAGATACAGTGACTGTCACTTTTAAGATGCACTTTGAAAATGTGCTTCTGATGTTAGTCCTCATCAGTGTCAGAGTTAATTTTCTATCCAGACAATGCTTAGTCAGCATTTTGACGCAGTTTTTTCCTCAGCTATAATTTAATATTAATGAATTAACTCTGATATTACATAATGAATAGGTTTTAGGGGCATTACCACGGCATGCAGCTCCAGCCTGCGGCAGTGTTCACAGTGGTACGAGTCCTGGCGGTAGGGCAGGTGTTTGGACATCAGACCCAGAGCGGCTGTGGCGAACGCAGCGCTGATGAGGTGAAGGATCAGGAGACATTTCACCTGTAGAAAAAGACAGGAGTGCTCAGGGTGCCAGAGAGTCATCACACCAAACATCACTGAGGGTTGAAGAGTGTTGTTTGGTGGCTTATTCCTTTAGATAAGGAACACATCTGTCTGTGTATATGATATATTTGAGATGATCCAGACAGGAACACACAGTTCTACTTTAATTCAGACTCACCCAGAACAGAGTTGGTCTCCTCCCAGCATGGATCAACACTGAGCCAGACAGAGTCACCTGCAGGGTAACACTAAAATTGACTCTGGCTTTGCATTTAGAGGGAATGACTTGCAGCGTTTACACTAAGCTTTGAATCAGGTGCTTAGATAATAAAGTATAAAAATCCACCTGTATGACCACGACGAGGAAGAGAGCGATGTCTCCTGTGAAGTGGACCTCATGGACCTGCAGCACAGACGCACTCAGACACAGAATCAGACCTCCGATGACCACCTGGATTGCCTTTCAGGTAAAAAGCAGGGAGAAGAAGTGATCAGCACATGGAGTCAAACAGATACATGAAATATATCAAAGACAGACGCATAGAGGATCTTACAGCAGCACAATGCACTGAGGTGTTTGCTGTTACCTGACTGAATACACAACTGATTAATTTTTCCTCTCATTTCAGTATCTCTCTGTTGGACTAGGAGAAGGCCTACTAGGGGTCTTGTGGGGGTTACTGTAGGAATATGGGGTTCTGGGGGTGTTACTGCGAGCTATCTGGTCCCTGTATGAACAAAATGAGAGCTGGGTCAGTGTAATCGGAACAAAGTTTGCATTGGCCTCTGTCAGGGTTGTTTCTGTTTGTGATCTTCGTGGACAGGTTCTTAAGGCACAGCTGGGAGGAAGAGGGTCTCCAGTTTGGGACCCTCAGAATATCAACTCTGCCTTTTGCAGATGTGATTCTGTTGGCTTCCTCTGGCTACAACCTCCAGCAGGCATCGGGGCAGTTTGCAGCTGAGTACATAGTGGCTGAGACGTGGATCAGCACCTCTAAAGTCCGGGACCATGGTTCTCTGCTGCAAAACCGTGGAGTGCTGGGGATGAGTCTCAGCCCCAAGTAAAGGAATTTAAGTATCTCAGGGACTGTGCGGCATCAGTTGTGCTGGACCATGATGGTAAAGAAGAAGCTGAGCCTGAAGGTGAAGCTTTCAACTTACTAAGGAGATCATGGATACAAGCAGCTCTAAATGAGGGTCAGGAGCTCTGGCATCAGGAGGGAGCTCAGAGCAGAGTTGATGATTTCCAGGTACGCTCAACTAGTGTCAAACCCCCAGGAAAGGCCCATGGCTCGTGGAGGGATTATATATCTGACCTGGTCTGGGAACACCTCAGGATCCCCCAGGAGGAGCTGGACAGTGTTACATGGAAGAGGGATGCCTGGGTCAACTTGCTTAGGCTGCTAACCGAGACTTGACACTGAATAATTGGAAGCTAATAGATGGATCGATGTGTTACACTCCTGGAATAACAGTGTCCTTGTTCCTAAAGTAACCGCCTGCTTTGCACGTATGCATAACTTCAGCACAGATTGACAGAGTGCATATTAAGCCCTGTTAACACACAGCTAGACTCTTGAAAACTTCCTGAAATGGCAGAATTTTTTCAAACTAAATTAATTAACATTTTCTGCAAGAAGTCAAGGTGAGCTGATGTGAGATCGCAGCGGGTAGAAGTCAGGTTAGTTCACTGTGAGTGAGTGGGCGGGTCAATGGCGTTTACATCATGTGCCCGGTGTGATCTTCTCTGCTCCCAGCATGTTACCTCCTATCATTCATTGATACTGTGAATACACGCAATCACAGGCAGCATTGATGAAGACACAAACACTGTCAGCACAGAGTCAGACTCTGGGCAGACTGCCCTGAAGTTTTCTAGAAGTTTCCAGGAGTCCATGTGTGTATAGGGCTTTAGACATGGTTTGCTTTACAGACTTACTCCCAGAGTCTTGGGCTCCATCTTGACCAGACTCTGCAGCTGTCTCGGGGAGAGATTCCCCGTGACAGGCATCGGGTCTTTGTCATCCTGAGACATCCTGCTGCGGATGGGGAAACAACAAAACATAATGGATTATTTTAAATTTGATTTCAAGTTGGTTCAAGTCCTTTTTATCAGATGAATCTGTTTGTACGTGTTCATAAAAAGTCCTCTAAGCACACCTAAGTCAGTCATGGAGTTCCACAAGAAACAGTAGTTGGACAAACTCTATTCAGTTCCATAATATCATCAGGAAAAACTCTTTAAATGTTTGTTGTTATGCAGATGATACTCAGTTTATAAGAAATGAAACGCTCACATTCAGAGTTCAGAGCCTGCTGAAGCTGAGGGGGTGTGTTCCAGGTCAACCAGCCTGATGAGGTTTCTGCATCAACAGAAAATAATGTTTTTAATGACATCAGCTCAGACAGATATTATGAAGCTCCGAACTTCACACCTAATAAAGAAAACAAATAAACACTAAACATTCCTCACGGCATGTATACTGATTAGCTCTGACATAAAAGCACACTCCAAAATCTCTAAACTTAGATGTTTTTTGTGATAAATATCTCATTAGACTCAATAAGCCACACTGACCTAATAAATCCAGATTAACATCTTATTTTAAGACATAACAAGCTAAAATGAGAGCTGGATTATTTGTAGTGAGTAAAAGGAATATCCTGATCGGGATAAGTAAAATGCACTCAAGTTAAGTTAAGTTGGCAAGCATGTGAAATCCTCCCATATCATCACTCTCATCATGTGGTTTGGCTTCTACTGCAACCTAGTGGCTTTATATCATACTGCACCACTTTCAAAACTTCACTCAGAAATTACTACCTTATCAACTCCGTATCAGGTGCATAGATGCACGTATTGGCTAGAAATTCATGATAACATATTGCCATAGTAATTGTTGCATAGCCCAGTTCCAACAGACAGACAGTAGCTTTTCTTCAAATTTGAATGTCACATATTTTATTCTGTTGGAACTTTTAAAAGTAGAAAAATACTTCACACATCTATTTCATAAGGCAGGTGACTCAGAGAGGAATCAGTCCATCAGAAATATAAAGCAAACTCTGGCACACTATTTAACATTTTAGAACCAAAACATTGACAGTAAATGTACTTTTGACTGTTTGATGGTGAGCTGGAGTTGCTCTGTTTTTGTTATTTAAAGAATGGCTATGTGGTAATACTTATCAAACAAACACTGATTCCATCTTTAAGTTACAGAAACGATTTATGAGAATCAAAAAATGATCAAATTACCTTGAACCAACCAATGCATTATTTATTAGTTTAAAGGCCCACTAGAAGGGCCAGAATTTCATTTCTACTAGAAAGGCCACGAGAGGTCATTTTGACTGCCAGATTCTAAATTGTATCATCTTTTATGATAAATACCCAATCTAGATAATGATGTGTTTATTGTTTAAGGATATACTATATATTTATGAAAATATACATATATTTATTTGAAACTTTCCTCGGCGAGTGACTTTCATCTGCTTCTTATTCAGATAGATCGCCGGTCTGCACAATTAGAGTTGTCTATTTTTCTCAGTTTCAATCCAAAACTTTTCAAATTGCTTTGTTCACTACGGTGATAGTTAGGCATATGTCCAGCGTGTAAATATATCAATCCTAACATCATTATGACTGCCTGTGGCCGAAGTTGGTAAACGTGATCATTTAATTGTTGCCTTTTGTGCAATTGGTATAAATGACATTTTAAATTCGTAAACACTCAACTTTAGGAAAAGTCAGGAACCGTCAGTAATCTCTAACTAAAGAAAGTTACACGACATATACATGTGAAAACAGAGGAGCAGGTTTTCATCAAGGATCTCTCTGTACATTGCTGCGTTCATCTTTCCCTTGATCCTGAATAGTCTCCCAGTTCCTGCCGCTGAAAAACATCCCTACAGCATGATGCTGTCACCACCATGCTTCACTGTAGGGATGGTATTGTCCAGGTGATGAGTGGTGCCTGGTTTCCTCCAGACATTCAGGCCAAAGAGTTCAATCTTGGTTTCATCAGACCAGAGAATGTTGTTTCCTTTAGGTCCCTATTGGTAAACTTTCATGTGCTTTGTACAGAGGAGTGGCTTCCATCTGTCCACTCTACCATAAAGGTCTGATCTGTGGAGTGCTCCAGAGATGGTTGATCTTCCTCCACAGAGGAACGCTGGAGCTCTGTCAGAGTGACTGTTGGGTTCTTGGTCACCTCCCTGACCAAGGCCTATTCTCCCCCGATCATTCATTTTGGCCAGGCGGCCAGCTCTAGGGAGAGTCCTGGTGGTTCCAAACTTCTTCTATTTACGTATGATGGACACCACTGTGCTCTTTGGGACCTTCAATGCAGCAGAATTTTTTCTGTACCCTTCCCCAGATCTGTGTCTCCATACAATCCTGTCTCGGAGGTCTACAGACCTTCAACTTTATGGCTTGGTTTGTGCTCTGACATGCACTGTCAACTGTATGATCTTATATAGACAGGTGTGTGCCTTTCCAAATCATGTCCAATCATTTGAATTTACCACAGGTGGACTCCAATCAAGTTGTAGAAACATTTCAAGAGTGGCAGTGGAAACAGGATGCATCTGAACTCTATTTTGAGTTTCAAAGCTAAGGGTCTGAATTTTTATGCACGTGCGATATTTGAGTGTTTTAATTTTAATTAATTTGCAAACAGTTTTACAAAACATTTTTCACTTTGTCATTACGGGGTATTGTGTGTAGATTGATGAGTGAAAAAAATAATTCAATCCATTTTGGAACATTTTCTTGGCTGCTGAATCCCTCAGTGATTATTTTGTTTTTGTTTTTATTTGTGATTTTTTACATGGCTTCAATGTTGTGGAGGGAATTGTTGATTGTTCATGCAGACCAAAATAAACTAAACTTAAACTAAAGAATCATACACAGGACTATAACATCTGTATTATACGTAAACATACAAGTAGATATGATAAGTGAAGACAGAGAGGGTAAATAAATGTTCAGTCATGTATGTGCACATACTTCATGTCACCACTACCTGAGTCTAGCTAGACTAAGGTATGAGGATACCTGAGCATCATTACATGCTGTGAGCCTGAATGATGAGCTAATAATAGAAGGAATGATCGGGCCCTGCTCTCAAAGACAGTGAGCCTGTGTTATGGACGCTTGCAGCATCACTCTCTCAGACTGCAGCTGTGATATAAACCTGCTGAGCACACAGGATGAATCTGAACCTTTTTTTAGGCCTCAGCCTGAAGGATATCTCTCAATTCAAATATGCAGCAGTGACACAGCAAAACGTGGATTTCTTCCTCTTCAACACAAATATATTACTAACTGAGTTTTACATATTAATGTGCTGACTTGCATACAATTCCAGATTTAACAGTTAACATTTATAAAATAGTCTGGAGCAGTCAAAGATAAAACAATGTTACTAACCATCCGTTTCTCTGTAAACTCTAGGACCATCACACTTAGAGTTTACATTAATCATGAACACATGTGTTTGCAGTATAATAAAACATCTCAGTGGTCTGCAGCAGGCCGGGGAGGCGCTGATGGACCGCAGTGAGATCTGACTCAGCTGCAGGCGCTCCAAAACAAAACTCAGGCCGAGCTGTGCAGGACTCACCCGGGCTGCGTTTTTGGAGTCACCCCCCTCAGCTCCGCCATGAGTTTAACAGTTTCCACATAGAAAGTCATCACGCTACAGAACCATCCGCGGGTCTGAATGACACCTCAATGTCAGCCCGTCCTGTCCCGGGTTACTTGTCCCGGCCTGTGCTGCGGGGCAAAATGCGGTAAAGGGATGATCTTACCTGCAGCTGTCCGTCTACTGTGATGTCCGCTCCGTGCAGGTGTGTATCAGACCTGTCTATATGTGTGTGCGTGTGAGTGAGGATGCTCTGCAGGCTGCAGCAGGGTGTGTTCATCACGCGCGACTCTCACTGCAGCACTCGGACTCGGACTTATTTCTGTTCACAGACTGCAGACAGCCCGCTGCGCACCGAGCTCATGTGACGTCATACGGTACCTTAAAAAAAGTGACATAGATGAACACAAATTATGTTTTTAAAATACTGTTTGATTTTTTAAAATGAAAAATAAATGCTTGTTTCAAATTTGACCACTTTGTGAGAGACTGCGTGAGCAAATAGTTCAACAGCTTCAGAATAATGTTCCTCAGAGTAACATGACAAAGAATGAGTGGATTTCATCATCTACAGTACATAATATCATTAAAAGATTCATCTGTACAAAAGGGACAAGGACCAAAACCAACATGCATGGACCTGATCTTCAGGCCCTCAGGCAGCACTGCATTGAAACCAGATATGACTCTGTAGTGGAAATCACTACATGGGCTCAAAATCACTTCCAAAAACCATTGTATGTGAACACAGTTCATCACTGCATCCACACATGCAGGTTAAAACTGAACCATGCAAACAGGAAACCAGAAACAGGATCCAGAAACATCGGAGACTTCTCTGGACCTGAGCTAATTTAAGATGGACTGACGTGAAGTGGTAAACTGCCCTGTGGTCTGATGAATCAAAATCGGACGTTCTTTTTGTATGTTCGGTGGTTTACACATCTGTGAAGGAGCATCATTTGATAAGTGGTGTTTCTTCGTATTATAATTGAAGGATTATCAGTTATCCTGCCTTTATAAGCCCTCAACTAACACGCTGTCATGTCTACAAACCTATTATTATTTATGTTGTGAAATCTTATTTCTTTATTGAATTTAGTTTGTTTTTATAGTAAAAGTGTTCATTTTATCTCATTCTCAGCTTTGAGTCAAATTATGTTTGTTTATTTTCTGATTTGTTTTTGTAAGTTTGATCAGTTTTTGTGCAAAAGCCTGATATTATTAAGAACTTGTAAAATATGTTAGATGGCATTTGTTTAAAAGTTTAAATTTAGCTTATTATTAAATTTGTGATGTTTTTTTTCCTTTGGCCACGAGGTGGCGCCGCAATGCAGCCAGGGATTCTCAGGCTGTGACAGTAAACACAATGAAAACTTGTGACCTATTACTAAGAATTCTAACAGAAACATTAGCTTTTTTTTTTTTTTTTTTAAAGTTCTGAGATATTAAATATTGGTTTATAACACAAAGATCCTCACAGTGGTTTCCTGCAGCTATATAGTCTCATAGATCAATGATAACTTACCTTAGTATTGATTTTATGAACATGTACTGCAAGCAGATTACATATGTTAAACTTGTGGTTCTCTCTTATTTATTAGAATATTTAATACCTAAGCATATGAAAAGTTGTATTACACTAAGTTTCACCTGCCTTAAATATTCAGTATCAGCAGGCAGAAACAAATATGGTGTTTTTGAGGGGTTTTATTTCACGTCATTGCATTCCTTTTATTGACAGACACGAACTCCCTGATTTCTCCCTCTCTCTCTCTCTTTGACCTGCAGCAGCAGGTCTCTCGTCCTGTTGTAACAGCTGTGTTCAGCTTCATGTTGTGAACTGTGGAAGCTCTTTAATTTTCTTTACAGTTCAGTCTTATGGAGGCTGCAGCTGCTAAATGATGCGTACTATATATAATGTCACATGCACCAAAGTCTTCAAAACACATCTCTGACCTCTTCAAAAAAATTCTCTGGGTTTACTTCTAATCATGTTTCAGGATTTGATCTCAGATTATTTAAAATACAGTCTCATACATGTGTGAGATTTTTTGGGAATCTTGGCAAATTATAACTTAATGAAAACAAAACAGGTTTACTATATTTTACTTCTCTATGATTTTGCTGATTTATGATTTTGTAAACTGACAATATTAAAGATATTCTCCTTTAAGTTTGTGAGGTTTGGTCTTGCAGAGACTTTAGAAACAGGGAGATCATTCAGGACCTGTTCCAGCTGGGCTTGTGAACAGGAATGAGATTTAAGTCCAATTATGAAAGAATAACATTTTAAACTCAATGTCAGACCTTTGTACCATATTCATTTTACCTGAAGCAAACAGTAAAACAAAGCGGTAAGAAGAGAGAGTGGATTCACACATTGAATGCATGGAGGTTCCCCTGATGCATTGCAAAAGGTTTGTGCTTCTATAACTGCAAAGCTGTGTGTGCTCTGCAGAGTTTTCAAAGTGCAGGTGAATTTCTTTGCAGTCATCACGCCTAACCATCTCCTCATGACGTCTCTGTCTCAAATAGAAACAAAGACTGTAAAGACATGGTCACATGTCGTGTCTCAGTTCAGGGTCTGTATTCTTTGATAGATGTGCTTAAAGGCAGACAGCGCCATAGCAATGTGTTAGAGAATGTCCCATTTTAAGGCACCTTCAAATGAGTCCTACTTCTCTGGGTCTGTGAAGGAAGCATAGGGTGCATCCTTCACAGACCAGCATATCCTGAGATTCATGGCATGTCAATTAAAAAAAAGATGTCTCTCAAACTGACAAACAGCTGCAGACAGAAATGTAAAAATAAAATAAAAGGAGGCTTGAAACTAAAAACTATCTTTAAAAAAGCAAAGATTTAAAATAGATGTCAGGTAAGTGAGCTGGTTCCAGTGCAGCTGTCCAGGCTGTGTAGTAATGAAGGAGTAAGGGTGTGAACACCTTGAGAGGTAGTCAAGAAATCCTCCGCAGTCCTAAGTTGGCTGTCTTTCGTAGGATGTAGCCATCCATTTGGACACAGCTTTTTCTTCTGAGGTATTTGAAGCAGATGGTGCTTGCTACATCAGAAATGTCGACTCCATCCAACTTACTACTGATAAACAGGTAGAGAGGTGGAGTTACTAACAGCTAAAACCCACCTACCTGTCCCCCAAAGAGGCCACACCCCTCATTCTACCACCCTTTAGTCTTTAATCTCCTGTAAACTGGTTGTATGTTAATTCAGCCCGTACAGTTGTCATGATTAGAGAAATGAGCTATAGAGACCCAAACTGTTTTTGTACCAGGCTGTAAACAGGTTTATTTCTGCTGTAAAGTTGGACATTTTAACATTGAGCTCTATCGGGACTGACTCAGTGCAGGAGACAGCCTCTTGTGGACACTGGAGAAACTGCATTCTTTTTACACTTCTGAGTTAAGGCTGATTTATACTTCTGCGTCTCCCCTACGCAGCAGGGGCTGACGCAGACATGAGCCCCACATACTTGTGCATCGATGTGTCTGTGTCGCGCAGCAATTCTCCGCCGAAATGCCTGAGGGCAGCGCTGTCTCTCTGATAGCCGGCCGCCTGCTTCCGGTCCCGCTACGATCTCTGTTTACTTTTACACAGAGTTTCAGAGCATGTTATGTTAATCTACAGCTGATACATGTTGCTGTTTATCATACAGACATGATTACATGAAGAATAGAGAGGAGGAGATGAAATACATGGCCGATGTGCGGCGGATGCCCGGGATCCCGGAAGTGTTGTAAATGCGGGAAAGACAAAGCCGCCGAGCGGACCAATCACAGAGCTTGCGGTCCACGTCGGCTCTACGGGGAGTTACATTTTGGAGGAGGTGCACGTCAGCTACGTGCGTAGGCCTCGGCGTAGGTACGGGAGCTACGTGGACCCCCGGCGTAGGGTACGCCGTTGATTCAACGCAGAAGTATAAATCAGCCTTTAGCTTCATTTTTCCACTGGTTGATGAAAACCTGCTACAAGCCCTAACCAGCGTGTTGATAAAGTTTTTACAAAATCTGTTTGGCAAACAACAAAAAAACATTTCATAGGAGTTTGGTGTGTCACACATATCTGAAAGGTTTGATAAAAAAATACCCTGACTCTTCCGAAGCAACAGAGGACATTTTAAAAATCTAACATATCTGTTCAAGTTTCTTTCACATGAGCTCTTAAAAATGTGATAATCCTGTAAAAAGAGACTTGTGACTGTAGCAGTCCCTGGCTTTAATTAAACCACAGACTGTATATAAAGATGGATGACAGGGCAGCTCTCTTTAAGTGAAGTCAAGACAATCATAAACCCTGTCTCCTCCATGTTAACAGATAGGACATGGGTCAAACTCTTAATACCAAAATAAAAGTCAAATAAATGTTTGTCAAACCTGGTTTCTGTCAAAGTAGGTTCTTATCATGCTGATTTATGTCAGTTATCGATTTTCTGACTAGTTTAGTTTGAATTAGCTATTTGATGCTCTAAAAAGAGGGGGTATGATGTCATGATTGACAGCTCTGTTGACTAATGAGGCTCCTGCAGCGCTGTGTGCACTGGATTATCATAGTAGAGGAGGAACGGTGAGAGGAAACAAACACTAACACAAGAGTCATTGAACTTTCCATAACTGTGAGTGTCTAATTCAAGCCCACACAAGAATCTGTTCTGCTGTGGACTGGACCCACCTGAGGGAGCGACAACACTTTGGCAACGTGGGTTTGTTAGAGGAAGAGGCATCACCTGCTGAATGTGTGTGTGCGTGTGAGTGAGGACTCTGAATCTATGGTAGAAGTATGTTGGCTTCACTTTTTGTACAATGAGAGCAGGTGTTGTTACACCGTCCATCTTTACATACAGTCAATGAATCAGACCCTGACTGTTTTATACAAACATTTAAAGTCAGCTGTACAGCAGCTCCATCCTTTTTGTTTCTTCTCACTGTGTTTAGGTGAAAAGAGAGGAAACATGCAGATCTTTAGAGAAGTCAAAACAAACAGAAGTACCTTCGTCACAGCGTGTTGTCTCTGTGTCAGTCTCACAGACTGTAATTCACTTTCACACACCTTAAACACCCTTATCCTCAGTTGTTGTACCGTCTCTGTGGCTGCTTAGACGGAACCCCTGCTGTGCTGACTGACTGCCACCATGGTAACAGGTTCCTCTCAGGTGTAACTGTGTGTGTGTGTGTGTGTGTGTGTGTGTGTGTGTGTGTGTGTGTGTGTGTAGTAGTCAGATGGGGGTGTTGGGTAAATGTCCATTAGACCCCGTCAGAGCCCCGTTACAGGCAAGCCCCCCCGCCTGTCCACTGTGGAGGGCCTTCCCGTTGCGTTTGCTCCCACAGTGGCCCCTGAGGGCCTCCTGCTCCACAGGGGTCCTCCTGTCTCTGGGGGGGGTCCCTGCCTGGATGGTTGTACGGCTGCGGCAGCGCTGTCTGAAGACATACATCAGCACAGTGATGAGCAGGCTGACACATAGAACCAACAACACTGACACCACTACCAGCTCCTTCAAGTAACAGGGGCCCCGCAACGACATCAGGGGCCTTTCCCTCCCAAAGTCAGACCCTCTGAGTCCTGACTCCTCTGTCCACAGGGGGGAGTCTCTGTCCTGCTCTGTGGTGGGAGTCTGAGGGTCTGTGCTGGATTGCGTGGGCTCAATCTGTCCTTCTCCTGGTTCTGGTTCAGATTCGGTTCTCTGGGACCCCTCAGAGGTCAGCAGTCTGGGCCCCGCCCGGCCCCCGGCCTGTGTGATAGGGTGTGAGCTGGGTGGGGGGTTGCTGCTCTTCTGTTTGACGTGGTAGATGGCCATGGTCTGCTGGAAGCCGTTCTCCGTGGACAGGCACAGGTAGTGACCCAGCGTGGTGGGCGTGGCTACGAAGCTCAAGCTGCCGTCCTCCAGGTGCAGGTACAGGTCCGGGGACAGGCGGCTGTTTGGGCGCTCCCACTGCTGCTGGGACAGACGGGAGGACGGGGGACACTGCAGCCGGACAACTTCGTTCAGAGAGACGGAGACCAGCTCACCTGCAGGACACAAAGCTGACATACAGATTACATCATCACCAACACCTCCAAAACACCAAGACCCCCTCCTAAAAGCCCCCCAGAGACACAGATCATTCTAAGCCGCACATATGAACTCTGCAGAAATCTAAACTGACATTGTATCTATGAGTTCACAGTAAGAACACGTGAAGCAGTATCCTCGCTCTAAACGAGCAGCAGGAAGCAAACAGAGCGAGCGGGGAGGGGAAGCTGCTGTGATGATTAAAAACAGTCCGCTGCAGCAGAACAAGTGTTCAGATTCTCCTGAGGTTAGCTCCAGGGTGTTTCAGAGCAGATGAACATGTTTCAGTCAGCTGTTAGAGACATTAGAGATGTTGTAGTCAACTTAAAAAGATTCACAATGCAGGGTTAAGGATGGTAAGTAGCCCTGCAGGCTTGTCTGCATGATTTCATAAAGACTACTTTGTACACTGCGTTAAAGTTCTAAAGTCATGTTTCTCATGTGTGACCAGCAGTAGCAGCAGGAAGAGGTGCATCTTACCTGCATTATGTTTGTTGGGGCTGAATCTGGCTCTATGTGTGAGAGACACACTGCTGCACGCCTCCTCCACGTTCCCTCTGTCTATGTCCTGAACTCTAAGAAGGAAACACACAGCCAGTCAGAGAACTTCAGAGCAGATTTACTCATGATCCCTGGACCTGATGACACACGATCAACTACAGAAACATAGAAAACATCATTTGAAAAGTAGTATGCTGATAATGTCAGACAGCCATACTCACAGAGTGCTCTTTGAGGTTTTGACCTCCACACAGGACCTGCTGTTTGGGTCCCAGCCACAGAACGGGTCTCGAGCCAGAACACACTGAGGACAGGTCCAATACACAGAACAGTTCACCGTGGGGACCCTCACCACCCCCTCTGATGTGCCCACATAGATCACAGCCTGCAGAGACGGGAAAAAGAGACAGATCAGTGAGGTGGTTCACTTTGATGAGTCTCTGAGCTCTCTGTTAATGAACAGAGGGAATCACAGGTGAAACCTGAGTGATTCCATTCAGACATTGAGACCACAGAGCTTTGAAACATGCCCTGACATCTAAGTGTCTGTCACTAATTAGTGTCAGTGCGTGACATGTTACATTTTTACACGAAACAGTGCACTGATAATTCAAAGTTACTTTTTGTCTCCGTGCTCTGACAAACAGGAAACTCTCAAGTTCAAATAAGTTCCTCATACAAATACTTCAGACATCTCATCTTCAGTGTTTGATTTTCTACAAATGACAAACCAGGAATTACCACCCATCTAAGTTCTACTGTTTAAGAAACACTGAGTTTGACTTTCTCAATCTTCACCATCTCCATTTCTGGAACCAGAGGCAACCACATTAGAACAACAGCTTGCAGCTGTAGAGGAGCATAGGGTAAGTAAATGCTAAGTTATCAGCCAACGCTAGCACTTCCTTGGTTAACAAGGTTAACACATAACTCAAAAGAGCTGTGATATTAATTGGGATGCTGATTTCAGCAAGCAGGATTTATGTGAAACGTGGCATTGTTACTCACAACAAAACTGAAAGTAGACTCCTCTGAGTGTCTTTCAGAAACACAGAACTCTAACGGGGCGTTCACATCAGACGCAAATAAAATCATTCTGTATAACATGTAAAGTCAAAGTAAAGACATGAGTGGACATGTGTTCTTGTTCTGTGGCGCGAGCTACGTGGTTTGGGCAGGGCGATAGCACGATTCACGTGAATGAACTGAATTATACGCACAAATGAAATCACAAGAATTAAAAAATCTGAACACTAATCATTAACACCACGATAGTCAATCAGAGTGCAGATCTTCTGATGGTGCGTGATGTGAAAAACGGACCAGCGGAGATTCATTCATCGAGAATATATCGGACAAATCAAAATATTTCTGCTTCCCCGAAATTTGTGACACTACTTACTTTTTATGGAAACAGGAATAATCAGGAGCTTTCTTACAGGAAAGTGAGAGAGGAGGTCGGATCATCTGGTATATTGTGAAAACCTTTGTCTGTCACTTGTGTCCAGCTATCAGTTGTATTAGCAATTTAGCCCCCTTTAGTATAACCAGCTTCACCCTCAATGTAGTCGAGCTCAACCTTGTTTAATGATTAGAGAGTGGCGTTTAAAGGGAACATCTCCTCTCTCTAGAAAATTTGTGTCTTGGGCACCAGCATACACGTGATCTTGATGCGGGAATTGAGCGAGTGCACAAAACATTCTCGCCTTCGTATTTGCAGAAATATACTGATCATTTGCGTTTGGTGTGAAAGCAGAATAGGGAGACATTCTTAAGTCCTAGTTTGAATATTTATGTCTCAAAAAGCTAAAATAACTTCCGTTCATCCAAGTTCCACATTTCAGAGTCACTGAACAAAACCAGGTTAAATTAAGTTCACAGCAGCAGGAAGGCAAAGAGACAGACTTCCTTTGACTAACAGACAGTTTCATACTTCTCTGTTTCTCAAAAAAACCCAACATTTTTAAGGGAAGTGAAACTATCTGTGCCATCTTTCTGTTGCCACCAAGTCTGAGAACAGGATGTTACCCAGCAGCAGACAAGACCAAACATATGACAGTGAGAAAGCTGATTCTGGGTTTGTCATGGTTCAAGTGATACTAATACTTTTTTTGCAGGTGAATCCACTCACCTGTACATTTATGCTCATAAATGCTGATTCCTTTTCAGTATCAAATCATTACTGCTATGTTTTCTTCAGAGGCCAAATATATCTGGTAACTCAAAATGCCTCCCTTTAACAATAATAATTCAACACTTCACTTCACTGTCAGCTTGTTGTTTCCCTGACTTCACTTCTTCTGAACGTTTTGGAATACAGGATAAAGTTGTGCAGTGTGTTAACATGTTACACTTCTATATTTTAGATTTGAGGCCTTTACATCTGGTCAGACTCTGCAGCTGTACCTGAGGGATGGAGAGCTTCAGACTCTTGACGGGCTGCGGCTGCTCAAACACCTGAACCTCCTCTATGATGTGAGCCCCGCTCTGCAGCAGCACCGCTTTGTGCAGGTACCCAGACTCTGAAACACAGACAGCAACACAACACTGTGAAAAATAACTTTGCTCGCACACTCATATACATCTTACACTGCTGCTTTCATGCTGCCGGCAATCTGGCCGGGATATTGTGTCAAAAACTGAGCGATGTGCAAACAAATGTAAGGAGTTTAATGCAAGTTTTCGTCAGCTGAAAAGGTATGACATCAGTCCCGTGGCTCTACCAGCCTGATCACTTCTGTGCATGCCTTGGTCCAGCAGTTCAACATGTCAGCACTTCTGAAGCTGCTTTTTTGGCTTCACATCTTATCACAGGTGGAGATGAAGTCACGTCGTGCTCAGTTTTCTTTGTCTCTCTGAGTGTTTTCTAACTTTTAGACTGGTGAGCTAGTCTGAATTTGAATTTTCTGGTTAAACAATGAGGAAATGAGCCGCTACAGAACACGCCTCTCATTAACATGTCGGATATGCTCGACCAGTTAAGCATAGAACCTGCTGGCTGCAGGACACAACCTCTGATGACCTCAGGGCTCTGATTTAACAGATAAAAAAGCTGCTGCACACTTGGTGTTATAAGCAGGTTGTGATCTGCTTGGATATGTCTTTTTGAAGCCATGGAGTGTTTCAGTGAGACAGTCTCATACAGAGCAGGTGAGTTGGATTGTGTCAAACAGGGAGGGATTTATGCAGAATGAAGCTTAAGTGTGTGAATACTGAAAGTATGATACACCCGCTCACCTGTGAGTAGAAACAGCACAGTGTAGTCTCTGTGGTTCACAGCCTGAACTCTCTGCACACTCAGGTGACTGTATTTGTGCTCGGCTGAAACCATCGTCAGTCTCCTCCCCACCGGCCGCACACTGTCGTCTGCCAGGAAGTTCTCTTTTACGAAACGGAGGGCGTTATCTGACGCGTTGTGAAGACCACACTACAGAGAGGAAGATTGACAGTCAAACAAACATAGGTTCACAACTTTGTTTCTCGCATTAGAGATAAATCCTGAATGTTAGGATGTTAAGCCACACTGATCCACAAGGAAAAACGCAGGAAGGTAAATACAAACATATTCAAGTTTCCGATTATTAAACAGAGCAGATCTGTTGCAGCTTCATTCAAATCATTAAACACACCCATGCAACAAAATATAAACATCCTTAAAACCTGCAGGAAATACAACAACGAGCAATCAGCTCTTCAACCATTTGCACATAAGTTAGTATTCTTCAGAATAAGCACAAACACAAAGAACTCTATGGTACACCTGGTGCGTGGGGTCTTGCCGTGCAGCTTAAGTGTTGTTATTGTTTTCCACCCGACAAGTTTTATAAATAGCAAGTGAACTTGCACCCACATTAGCGCTCATGGGTGTGTTAGTGTTGAAATGAGGTGTGGTCCAGGTGGCCTGTTGCTTTCTTGGGGACATGGAAAGTGATTGTAACCTGGTCCAACCAAAACCTGGTCTAAAGTCTTAAGTCAATGTGTACTTGGTATTTAAAGGTCACAGTAGTGAGACAGTTAGATGTACACAAGAGTTCTGCTTTTTACACACAAACAGACGTGCACAGTGGCGCTCATACTCCTCACAAACTATCAGTGTTTGTGATGATAACTAGAGTTTTATTGGGACAGAGTGCTCGGAGATGCCAGTATTTCCAACTCTCATGTCCTTACATCATGATACTTCTTTTGGCATGGGGTTGATATAGCAGTGCCAGAAGACAGAGGACCCAGCCACCGCCAATCATCTCTCATCACATACCTGCTTCACCTCAGCCCTGCACGGGCCTGAAACCACAGCCTAACACATCACCAGGCTCCCCATCATGCAGGCTCTCTCAAATACTTGTAAAAACAGACACACAATTACACACTGACGCACAACTAAGGGGTAATTCTTTCACAATCCTCCACATAACTCTGTGTACCACCGACCATGGTTCCCACAGATATTAATAAAGACTTAACTGTATCCATCCAAGCACGTAGTACAGATTACAGTCAGCCAAAAAAGTGAATTCAGTTTTACAGCCAACCTTTCTAAAATGAAAATTTTACCGGATGCTAGTTGTCTTTGGATCCTGTCTGATACAGACCATGAGTCCTGAGTTGTAAATAATTACTGAAGTCAAGCTGCTGTGCCTCGTGTGTAACACTTCTGTTAATTCGGAAAGTCCCTTGTTGTCTCTGTTGTTCAGAGGGATTCTTTCAGTGGATATAACATCAATCCATGTATTGATGTCACTCACATGTGGTCTCTGTGTCTTTAGATGTACAATGAAAGGAAAGACATGAAACATGTAAGCTTGAGTCCGGTCCTGCCAGCAGGATCACCTGATTCTAATAGAGAATGAGAGCGGCTCTCTGATTGGTTAGATTCATCTTACGCCCTGAAGACACTTCCGAATAATAAAGGGACCTATTTGAACCTTGTTGCACCCTGCGCCTCACTCAGCACCCAGACTGTGAGCTACTTGACTAGAAAATTCATTGTGCACCATGCACTATAGATTGTTTAAATAGGGTCCATGGTGTCAAAGCAGGAAGTGGGTTTGAACCTAAACTAAACTATTTGCGTCACAATTCTCTAGTGTTGTTTTTTTAATATCTCCCTGTGAGCCTGAGTTTGAGCTCCTCTCCCCCTGAGTTTCTGTTTTTATGGAAAAAGTATAAAAAACAGCCTGAGATATAACAAGCTGCCAGTTTGAGTTAACTCTTAAAAACTGGAACATGAACTCAGCTTGTTAGAGTTTAAAAGTCTTTACTACATATTATCTTCTGTTTGCCAGCCCTGTGTTCTCCTTCAATCATTCAGAGTGGATTATTACCTCTCCTGGGTTGGCGACCTTCTCCTGAACCCGGGTGCTCCACTGTAACGTGTCCCGATTCAGGACTTTGTAGTTTCCAGAGAAAACTGATTTGATGTCACTGAGGCGGAACGAACACACGGCCGAGCGTCCCGAGTTTACAGACCTGGTTCATGGAAAAAAAAGAAAAAAAACAGGCATTAAAAGAATGAAAACTAAATCCACAAGATGAGACGGGACCCATGTACTCTGATCTGAAGATGAGAAAGGATCTATTGATTAACCAGCACGTCACCTGAGCAGGTGGTCCTCATGCTCTCATCCTGTTTTTGTTTCCCATGTTTCTAATGCTTCAACAAAATGTGTTTAAAAAATTGTTTTAGTGAATTTTTGTGGGTGGGTATGATTAAGAAACACTCTTGTATCCTTGCATTTTAAAAAAACATCCACATGTTGATGAATTTTTTTAGCATACACCCGCCAGCACATGAACTACATCAGGTCCTTAGAATAACAACCTGAGCCCTTCTGACGTTACAGCCTGTTTCCCTGCTGCAGGATCAACTCATCGATTGCAGGCAAACATTCTGCACCACTGCGTCATGTAGCTAAAGCACAGGTTTGATAAATCTCTTGTAACTGCTGCTGTATGGATGGATGGTGTATTAGCCGTGTAGCTCACTGACCACTGGGAGGTGAAGATGCCGTAGAAAAGCGTGTCGTCTGCAGGAGTGCCCTCTGCTGGTGGGAGGGTGTCGATGTCCTGGATGACGTTGTATGGCAGCTCGTTGTCAGCCTGACACAGCAGCTGAGCTTTGGCAAATGTGGTCCAGCGTCTCTGCAGAGTCCGCTGACCCCCGACATCACTCTGAAGCATGAGAGGAGGAGAAAACATCAGAGTGGCTGCTTCATCAGCGTGCCGTAACAACTCTGTGAACGACTGACTCAGGTTTTTGTAGTCCTGCCAGCCTAACATTTATCTTATCAAAGCTCTCCTCCTACTCTTCATTAACTCTCCTGGGAAAGATTTACAACCCTTCAGACCCAGCTACAAATGCACGATGAAACAGTGTTATTATTTATTCTGTTCAGTACACAACTCGCTCTCCTGAGATGTTTATCTGGAGTTTGTCTGAGTTTTGAGCTGAGTCAGATACATCTTTTTAAGCTGCAGACAGTTTCCACTCTGAGCTGCAGTGACAGAGAGAAATGTCCTGGAAGTTTTCCATCTGAGTCAGACACATCAAGTGGATTAGTCTGCCCTTTAACACACGTTCACCTTCGACAATCATCTGAGATGGTTAAAAGTATAAACCACCTTTCCTTTACCTGATCATATACATACAGTACGAGTATAATAAACTGCTCTGAATGCTTGATTATCTTTATGTTACAAGCTGAACACTGTAATGATCATTTTAACACAAATCTGCCTTGTGTTAATCTAGTGAATCCATGACTCACAGTATCACATCAGAATGAGTCTGTGAAGGACTCAGTGTGATGTTTACATGATGGAGGATGAAGCAGCAGAGACTGACAGTATGAAGACAGTTCTTACATGTGCAGACATCTCCACTGTTCTCATGTTTAAACTGTTCTCATTCTTCAGCCTCATGTTTTTAAAAGCTGTGTTACATGTCGCTCATCTTCATCGCCTTGCAGATCGTTCAAAGTAAATCTTCCTGATATTTCTTGTTGCTTTCTCACATCAACTCACCCTGACTTATTGGGGACATTTTCCAAGGGGTTGGCAGGAAAAAGTCGAGTGAAGTTGGGGGTAAGAATTTGGATTGTTTGCGTTCACACACGCTCAAACGTTTCTGTAAGTTTTCAGGAGTTTCTTGCAAACTGCTCGAAGCGTACTCTCACCATGCAGATCTGAGAGACTCGAGAGACGATGAATTTGTCGATGAAGTCGTACTCTCGTCCCACTTCACTGAAGAAGAAGTAGATCTTCTCCTCATCAGGAATAAACGTGGAGCTGATGAAGGTCGGGTCTAAAGTGAACATATGGAGAAGATATCAGAGATGTTACTTTGTGGAAATGAGTGTGAGGGATCCAAAAACAGCACCATGAAAAACAGACTGAGATTAAAATCATATGTTGTGTTCTCACTGTGTCTGAGTCTGTGGTCGCTCATTTTGTAAGAAGGAATAACAGGAGAACACTCTGAAGGGGCACAGGGGGCACATATACTGTGTGTTGATCTGACTGAGCCGAGGAACTCCACACTCACCCTCGAGCCATCCCAACGTGTCGTCCAGCTTCAGGTCGACTCGTTGGCCCTCGCTCAGGTGTCTGGAGATCACAGGTCTGTTTCCTCTGTAGTCTGCGACCGTCCCTGTGTACAGCTCTCCGTCTGATGGAGGAGAGAAGAGTACAAATGTGTTTGCCTTAACTCCTTATTAAGGTCTTAACTTTGACAGCCCCAGGAAAAGGTTTCAGCATCACATCCTCACCCACGATGATGGCGGTGTTTCGCTGGTATGGGTCGTACGGGCAGCGACCTCTGCCTTCATCAGGCTTCAGGCTCATCGCTAACGTCTCTGAGTTCTGCACGGTTTGAGAAGACAAATGTCAGATTCATATCAAACTAAACTAAGCCAAAAGGAGAAATCTGCTGTCAACAACCTCTAAAAGCAAACATGTCACAGTCATGAATCAGTCTACACGTGGGTGCAAACAAACTTACGATGTAGGTGCAGCGTGGACTGAAGGCAAACGTCCCACAGGCGTAGATGTGGCTGCTGTTCAAGAACTGCAGGACTCGGATAAAGTTTGGACAGTCGGACTATGAAAAGAAGGAAAGGGTTATGTAACTTTAGAGAAATTGAAAGTTCAGCTAACAGTGTCTGCAGCAGGACCTTCAGACTCAACACTAATATTTGCACATCAGACTCACACGAACAAAAGAGCATGAGGGACTCCTCTCAGAGTTCTACATCAATCTTTCAAATACAAGAGGAGGAGTTTCTCTTTGCTTTTCTCTCCTCATTAAAACAGAGGTAGACTAGTTTAACAGAGTTATGCAATTTCACGAGAAGCACACTTTCCACAGAAACTGAAGTTACACAAACAACACCCAGTGATAAAGCAGACACAGATCCTTCCTCAGCTCTTACTGTTTTTTGAACATCAGCGTAGCATCATATGTACACTGTCCGTATCTCACTGGATCCAGTGAAAGCTAATGTCTTGTAGGAAGGTATGCTGTAAACATTTGTTTACTTATTTTGATCGGCTGAGCTAGCTGCATTTGACAGGGTTCCCACTCTTTTCCAGAGATCATTTTCCGGGACATTTTCATTGAGGATCAAGCTGGTATGACAGTCTAAATTTAGTTCCTAATTTAGTTCCTAAATAGTCTAATATGTTCCTCTCAGTGGAAGTCTACATTGAAAGACATGTAGTCTATGGCTATCAATGAAATCATCTCTTACATACTTAAAAATTATGGCAAATTGATAATAGAATAATGCAACCACAGATGTACAGCACTTCACTTTATTAGTGCAACCAAGTAACAATGATGGCAACATCTCAGCTTTCTCTTTTCTCAAAAAATATAAAATGAGCTAAGAAAAAAACAAAAGAGCCTGCAAAAGAATCAGGAAGCTGCCTTACTGAAATAATTAAATAATAATAATGATCAGAGGATCAGTGCATTAATGACCTAAATAGAACTGAATGACAAAAATGGCCACAAATGTTTCTCAACTCAACTCAAACTCAAAATATACCTGCTTAATCCTGATATTCATCCTGCTAAGTGGTCGATATAAAACAAAGCAAATGTCACGTTTTTTTATTTGAGTTACCGGAAACTCTGAAAAAATCTCACCGGTGTAAAGACGCACTCTGTACTTGAAGATCTCTCAGAGATTTAAAAAAGTGTAAACTGTCTTCCTGCATGGCGATGTCTATTATGATCAGCGATGTCTACAGGACATCGGGAGTTTGCACTCCTGCTAGCTAGAGCAGGGGTTCTCAAACTTTTTGCAGCCAGGGACCCCTTACAGGTGAGAAAATTGTCCAAGGCCCCCTTATAATTGTAACACAGATTAAGCACATTAGTGTTGTGTCATGATCAAAAGCTGCGGCTCTGAGAGACGATGCTTTATAGTGAATCAGAAGAGCCGGCTCGCATCGAGAGAGAGCCGACTCCCAGTTTTTTCCTTTCGCTGCTTAGCTCTCTCAGTGTTCAGCCCCAGCTCTGCTAACAGCAAAACTTTGTTTTGATTGGTCAGCATGTCAGCATGGCGGCCAATCACATGTGAGGATATAGGATTCAGGTGATGGAGGGGAGGCTGTGTGTCCTGGCTACGTCTGTTCCTTCAGACAGAGTCTTCTTGAAGACCGGGCAAATACTCACTGAAAGGAGAAATTGGATCAACCCAACCAAGCTGAGGACATTAATAATGTTTGCTTGAGTTGGTTCTGGTTCTGTTTGCTTGAGTTTGGTTCTGATTCTGTTTGCTTGAGTTTGGTTCTGGTTCTGTTTGCTTGAGTTTGGTTCTGGATCTGTTTGCTTGAGTTCGGTTCTGGTTCGGTTCTGGTATAGTTCTGGTATGGTTCTGGTATGGTTCTGGTTCGGTTTGGTTCTGGTTTGGTTCTGGTTCGGTTTTGGTTCGGTTCTGGTACGGTTTTGGTTCGGTTCGGTTCTGGTTCAGTTCTGGTACGGTTCCGGTTCGGGTCTGGTTTGGTTCTGGTTGGGTTTGCTTGAGTTTGGTTCGGTTCTGGTTCAGTTCTGGTACGGTTCTGGTACGGGTCTGGTATGGTTCTGGTTCGGTTCTGGTTCGGTTTTGGTTCGGTTCGGGTACAGTTTTGGTTCGGTTCTGGTTCAGTTCTGGTACGGTTCTGGTTCGGTTCTGGTTCGGGTCTGCTTCGGGTTCGGTTCTGGTTCGGTTTGCTTGAGTTTGGTTCGGTTCTGGTTCAGTTCTGGTACGGTTCTGGTTCGGGTCTGGTATGGTTCCGATTCTGTTCGGTTCTGGTTCTGTTTTGGTAAGGTTCTGGTTCGGTTCTGGTTCAGATCTGGTAAGGTTCTGATTCGGTTCGGTTCTGGTTCAGTTCTGGTACGGTTCTGGTCTGGTTCGGGTCTGGTTCGGGACTGGTTCGGTTCTGGTTGGGTTTGCTTGAGTTTGGTTCCGGTTCTGTTTGCTTAAATTTAGTTCTGGTTCTAACCCTAACCCTAACCCTAACCCGAACCCTGTCCCTAACCCTAACCCTAATCCTAATCATAACCCTAACCCTAATCCTAATCCTAATCCTAACCCTAATCCTAATCATAACCCTAACCCTAATCCTAATCATAACCCTAACCCTAATCCTAACCCTAATCATAACCCTAACCCTAATCATAACCCTAACCCTAATCATAACCCTAACCATAATCCTAACCCTAATCATAACCCTAACCCTAATCATAACCCTAACCCTAATCATAACCCTAACCATAATCCTAACCCTAATCATAACCCTAACCCTAATCATAACCCTAACCCTAATCCTAACCCTAATCATAACCCTCACCCTAACCCTAATCCTAACCCTAATCATAACCCTAATCATAACACTAACCCTAATCATAACCCTAACCCTAATCCTAATCCTGATCGTAACCCTAATCCTAATCATAACCCTAATCCTAACCCGAACCCTAATCCTAACCCTAATCCTAACCATAACCCTAATCCTAACCCTAATCCTGACCCTAACCCTAATCCTAAACCTAATCATAACCCTAATACTAATCATAACCCTCACCCTAACCCTAATCCTAACCCTAATCCTAATCCTGACCCTAACCATAACCCTAAACCTAATCATAACCCTAACCCTAATCCTAATCCTAACCCTAATCCTAATCCTAATCATAACCCTAATCCTAACCCTAACCCTAACCCTAACCCTAATCATAATCCTAACCCTAATCATAACCCTAACCCTAATCCTAACCCTAATCCTAATCCTAATCATAACCCTAATCCTAACCCTAACCCTAACCCTAATCATAACCCTAATCCTAACCCTAACCCTAACCCTAACCCTAATCATAACCCTAACCCTAACCCTAACCCTAACCCTAATCATAACCCTAACCCTAATCCTAACCCTAATCCTGACCCTAACCCTAATCCTAAACCTAATCATAACCCTAACCCTAATCCTAATCATAACCCTAATCCTAACCCTAACCCTAATCCTGACCCTAACCCTAATCATAACCCTAATCATAACCCTAACCCTAGGATCAGGGTGAGAATGGTGTTGTAACAGAATAAATGCACAGAATTGGGCAATTATAAATCTTCTCATAAAAAACACAGTATGTAAAAGGGTTTTCAACACAAACCATTAGTTTTTGCAAAGTTAAGGTAAAATATACGGCTACAAAAGATCCGAAATAAATTATTTGGGAGTCAAGTTAAAAGAGCCGGCTCTCTGAAAAGAGCCAAACTTCCCATCACTAAAGCACATGCTTACTACCATTTGCACTCTTAGTTTCCCTTGGAACTATTTGTATTGTAAAACATATCAATGTAAATACTTCAGACCTGTACCATAGTGATAAACAGATAACACTTCAATTTGAATCAAGTAAATACCACTTGTATACTTTAAAACAGAGGGTCATTTCATTCCTTGTGGACTCAACATGACAGCATTTATACTTTTCAAGTAATTGATCTTAAACGCTTTCAGAAAATTAACAGTAGCAAGACTTGCGTATCCCTTCGAGCCACCAAATGGTATCAATGGTAACAATGGTGTATGTTGTTTTGTAATGACAGCACAATTTTATAATTTATTAGAAATGTATTCAAATTATTTCACGGACCCCCACGCTATGGTTCACGGACCCCACTATAACTTAAATATAAGACTCTTTGAATCAAAAGAGCACTCTACAAGGTTCATGTACCATAAAACATAAACAATATACCCCCGTTTTCTGTGAATGCATGATTATGAAGTGAAGGAGAAAAGATTTGAAAAAAGTTGTGCAGTGTTGCTGTCTTTTCCAGCACAGCGTGCACTCAACATTCAATGAATGGGGATGTGTTTTGTTAATCGGGTCAGGTCGCACGCAGCCATGTTGGAATAAATTTCCAGGACTATATGTGATTTTCCAGGACATTTTACTTTTTCTCCCATTTTCCAGGTGTTTTCCAGTACTGGAAAACTGGTCAACTGTTTTCCAGGTTTTCCAGGACGCGTGGGAACCCTGATTTGAGAGTGTGTGTCTCTTTCTGAGCACACAGTGGAGAGCTTAGTGTGCGAGGGACCTAATGTGGATCCCTGAGGTACACCACATCAAATTCGGTTTCTTTTGGCTCATGATGTTAACATCAACATGTTTCTGAACATTTTGACAGAGCCAGGCATAAAATGAACTTAAAAGCAATGTAAATATTTTTTTTAAGTATATTGTATGCTCAACTGGGTCAAACTGTTAAAAGATCTTAAAATATAAGGTGCTTTTCGACCAGAAGAAGCAAGAATTTCCAGGATCTTCTCTTCAAGGAACTAAATGGTTCCTGTGGCCTATTGTTGTCAGTGTTTTCACTGCAGCCTGAAGTCCCTCAGGGATCCACATTAGGACCAATAATGTTTGACTTATATGAATACATTTCTTCAGTTAGGACACTGAAATGTATCTGCTTTGAGGCGCTCCATATACAGAGGCTATAGCCCTCGAGGTCTCAGGTTCGATTCCAGCATCGTGTCACTTCGGTGTAATGTTTATGCAGCCTAGAAAAAAAGTAGTATTTGCTGCATGTCCTCCCCCACACTCTGCTCCTCACATTTCCTGTATGTGAGTATGTGCTTCCTGCAGACCTCACCAATCTTTGTCTCAGAATGAGACTCAAGGGCTCTTTTAAAGGCTTAATATTGTTTTAAATAAAGACGTCATCTCTTTATAAAGTAAAATAACTTTTGCTTGTTTTGGTGATTTCTTGTTAGTATTACTCCATAAATATCTTTTTAAGTGTGGTACTTATAAAAGTCATTTACAGGTTTCTATCACATCCACACATGCACACTTTACAATCTTTGATTGGGTGGAGCAGAGAAACTAAACTCAAACGAAGCTAAATACTCAGCTGGGTGACGTGAGAGAGGCTGGAGGAGAGTAAATCTGGGATTAGCTTTAGGATTCTGCAGAATGAGTTACATAGTGAAAATTTGGGGTCTGGAAATGATACAAATATAGATTCTTACATGATATTTCTTTAAACTTAGAGTACATGGTGCTTATATGTTGCTGTAATCCTTGTTAATAAAACATAGCTCCACTTTCCTGGTTTCCTGAATTTCATGATATCACAGTATTTAAAAATCTCTACAAACTAACTACTCACCAGTTTCTTCCCCTTCATGGAGCATTGTTCCAGGTCTTTATCTGACGGACTCCAGTCCAGCTGAAAGAGAAGAAGGCAGACAAGGTGTGGTTTGTTCAGGTTAAAGCATCAGCAACATGAAGCAGTGTTGATTTTGTTAATTTTTTGTACTTCAGCTGCTGATTTTTGAGCGTTTTAAAGTGTTTATGAGGTTATTTAAGAATACTGCATGATAGGTCAACCCACCTTGCTCCTCAGTGTGATAGCATCCTCATTGCTAACATCCAAAGCTAACACAGCGTCGCGGGCTCCCACATACAGCACGTCTCCGTCATGGCTGAGCAGCAGGGTGGTGGTGTTACTGACGTCGAGGCTGCTGAAGCGGGTGAGGAGTCTGCCGGGACTGCCTGTTAGTTCACACATCAGAAAACACTCAAGTCAGGATTTCTGTTTCATTAGCACCAACAATAATTAACACCCTGAGCCCTCAGATAATACATCGCAGGAAAACAACAATGTGCAAAAACACAACGCAGAAATGACTACATCTGTACGTGCAATAACTGGTTTGTATCTTTTCATTTGACTGGACACTTCCTGAGTATTTTTTTTATTATATTTGTGCTGATTTTGTTGCTCCTCTATCTTCAACACTCTATAGAGATGACTGTTAGAGAAACAACACAGACTGCTGACTCAGTTTAACCTTCAGTAACAAGATGAATCACAACAGGTGTGATCTCTGCTCACCCAGACTGAAGGAGACTCTGGGGGTCGGTCCGGCCTCAGATGGACTCAGGAAGTTCAGCAGGACCAGAGAGAGGCTCAGCAGGCTGAGGAACCCCATCACTGCAGACCTCAGTTACATTTAGGGTCAGAGGTCAGAGGTCAGGGGGGGGTCACTGAGTCTGATGTTTGGCCACAGTGTCAGAGACGTGAAGGGAGGAGGGGAGGGATCGTAGCTGGAGCCACATGATCTGGAGCCTACGGCCGACCATCACTGGATCTGAGACACACACACACAAGAGAAAAAAAGCAGCATTAATAATCGGTGAGTCTGAACCAAGCAACAGACTCCGTCTCAAAATATGAAGCCCATGCGGAAGAGTTATAAACTGCAGTTCATGGAGAATTCGCTTGAGGCTGGCTGCAGAAACACCGGAAACCACATACACACCCATTCAAAGAAGACGATCTTTGCAGCAGAAATAAACATGTTTACAGCCTGGTTCAAAAAAACGGTTTAGGTCTGAATAACTAATTTATCTCTCGGCACACACTGTACAGGGGGTCAACTTTTTTTATAACGCGACAGTTCAGAAGATATTAAGATTACGAGTTTTGCCCATTTAAGGACATGACTGACTTGATTGACAGGTGGGAACACTGTAGCTGTTGGTGAGGAGGCTCAAAGGCCGCCTCTTTATCTCACACTCGCTCGACAGCACTTTGGTTGAGTTCAGTATTTCCAATATAGCTCCCACCGACTATTGGCCTCAAAACAACACTCAGGGACAGATGAGTGATGTCATGGATACTACGTCCATTAATTATACAGTCTATGGTCTGAACTATGGACTGTATAAAGTGGGACTCAGGCAGCAGCATGGTTTGGTCTGAAACCTCCATCATGCTCACACAAAGAGGAAATCTGAGGCTCTACTTATCATGTGAACTTCCTCCTAAGTGCTGCATGTGCAGCTGAAAATGCAAAGCTACCTTCAGCAATGTCCCTGTGTATGTGCTGTTTGTTTGTTTTTCAGCAAGATGATAAAATACTGAACAGATCCGGCCAAGAAGGAGCCCATTAAATTCTGGATCAGGTTCAGCATACCGAGAAGAAAAAATGACCTCTGGGGAAACAGGATTTAGTGAGATGTTTTTAAAGAGAAGCTGCATGTTCACGATGTTTAGTATGTACGGGGAGAAGTAACACTGATACAGCAATGTTTCAATCACACGTCACAACCTGAGCAGGAAACACAGAGAGTAAAACTTTACATTTTAGCCTCGAGATCATACTTCACTGACAAACAAACTCAAACAGAAAACAACCACTCACAGGATAAACTGTTGGATTCAGCTGATCCTTTGGGAGAGGTCCAAAGTCTGTGCATGACAGTGAAGGAGCATGAATGTTTTCTGCTCTTCACAAATGTCTGTGAAGTATGTGAAATATTTCCAGTTTAGAATAACAAATGCACCGCTGAGATGCTGAAGCTTCAGCAAAGAAGACGCACATTTCAACTTCATCTTCTGATGATATATTATTTACACATACATAAATATTATATCAACAGATTAGCTTCATATACCACAGAGCAATCATTCCTGTTGGAGGTCCGAGCTCTCTGTTACTCCTTTTCCACCAACGCAAACCGGGTTCTGGTTCTGGGCTGGCGCTGGCGCTGGTTCAGAGCTGGTTCAACTCGCGAACCAACACGGCTACTGGCTTACTCACTACTCAACATATGGCTTCTAGGCCAGCATTGTATAAGTTGAGTTCTCATTTTGTTGTTTACAGAGTTGTCTGCAATCGAGGATGCTGAGGTGGACGTGACGCTGCTTTGACCGAGAGCTCACCCTCAAGCTGAAACGCTTGAGGGCAGTGCGGTCTCTCTGAAAGCCGGTCGCCTGCTTCCGCCCCGCTCCGATCTCTGTTTGCTTTTCCTCAGCGATTCAGAGCGTGTTATGTTAATCTACAGCTGATACATGTTGCTGTTTATCATACAGACATGATTACATGAAGAATAGAGAGGAGGAGATGAAATACACGGCCAATGTCCGGGATACCGGAAGTGATATAAATGCGGGAAACACAATGTCGCAGAGCGGACTAATCACAGGGCTTGCGGTCCGCTTCGATTCTACGACTAGTTACCGTCTATGGTAGTTACATTTTGGAGGAGCTGGACTGAGCTGGACGAGTTCATGGAGCAGCTTTGGTAGGCTTTAGATATCAAGCAGCATGAGACCAACAACACACAGAGGTCCATCGTACACCTGACCCTTCAAGCCAACTCAGGGCCCTCCCTTCCCAGAGAGGAGACTTGCTAAACAGCTGCTGCTCTGTGGGTTTTTCTCCAGGTAGCTCCGGTTTTATCCCACACAAAAAAATCTAATAAATTTGTGAAAAAATATATGAAAAATATATGTTCTATCTTATGTTTGGATTTCTGTATTTGTCACACTGTTGTCTGCATAGAGAGTCTGATGTGTTATAGAATCAAATGTGTTTGCAGAGTGTGTTTGAACATGGTCTCTGAGGCCTCAACATCTCTCTCGAGTGGCATTGATATTGTTGCATGTTTCCTCACAAGGAAGGAGGAAATGTTTGCACGCATGACTAGTGCAGTGCAATCAAACACAGCAACAAGGACAAAAAGACAAAACTGTCCTTTCATTTCATTGCAGAATAAAAAGATGATTATGCTTTTGTGGTTTCAGACCCACCCTCAGGAATCAACTCCCACAATCCATCAGATCTGCCTTCAGAAACTTTGGAGTGGTTCAAGCAACACCTAAAAGCTCATCAGTACAGAAGATAAATCATGTAACTCTCATGTGAATCCTATATTTTCCCTGTTTCTAATTTATGTGTGTACTTTTCCTCCTGATTTTGTTTTTTAAATTGTGAAGCGCTCTGTAACTGAGAGTTTGATTCACCGAAGGTTTAAGCAGCTTCAGCACCCGATAAATTTGTGCAAATGAGTCAAAAAGACACCTTCTAATTCACAAAGAACACACAGAGGGTTACATGCACCACATCACAAACTGTACTGTAGAACAAACCGTTTTTGAGGTATCTAAATGAACAATTTCGCTTTCTTTTGGGACATAGGCACCTTCTATGCTAATATCTTCTAATTCACCCACACTGACGCCATCAGACGCACACAGTTAGAGGGATTTTTTTACCTTCTGGTGAGAGTTGAACAAATCTGCGCTACAGCATTTCATTAAGGATGTTACACCAAAACATTTCCATCTTTGGATGGCCTAAAAATAATATATCTGTACATTAACTCTGTTAATGTTACTGTGACATTACTTGTACTACTATAATCAAGGGTTTAAGCAGTTTGGGGCAATTATGTGCACATTTTTCCAGTAGTGCAGAGATGCTCTATAGCTGTGGTACACAACAAGCAGCTCTTGAAGACCTGCTCGGGGAGGAAGCTCAGTTATAAACTGTGAGGGTTGCATTAACTTTCATGAAATAACGTCTCAATAAACCGATGAAGTGTCCCATCCTTATTCAACTCATCTGTTTGTGAACAGATTTTAATTCCAACAGATGAGAGCTCACAGCTGTGTGCAGCAGAAGGTGGAGATGCTGACAGCTCATCTCCACAATCAGATGCATAACAAGAGTAAAGTGCACAGAGCTGCAAAAAGTTGCAGGAGTTTTTGTGCTTGACTATCAATACTCAAGCATACATTGATCAAACTGCTTTGAAAACTGGACCTCGAGACTGTGCAGACAGCGGGAGAAAGTGATCCTCTTCTGCTACATGTTACAGCCTCAACTATATAAACACGTCTGTGCAGAAGAATAGACTTTTGCTAGAACAAATACATCCATTCAAAAAAACAGACAGACTAAAAATCAGGTTATTATCTCATTTATTAAAATATAAATATAAATGATTTGTAACTTTATTTGTATCAGCTCAGAGGAAATCATCCAGCGTCCTTTTATTTACTCAGATTGAACTGCAGGATATTAGCATGTAGCTCTCCTGCTGGGGCAACAACACATGCATCCTGCACACGCTGCATGCCTGACACATACAAACAGGTAACTCTTCTGACACACTTCTGTGATGCATTATGAAAGTTGAAACACATTTCATTCTAATGCAGTCCAGATCAGCATCCTCAGCACGCAGACTCACTCCAACATGTGTCTGTGCTCTCCTGATTAGCTTCTTTGTGTCTATTTGTACTTCACTTTTAAGCTCTGTGTGCACGTTACAGCAGACCTGCGCAGTGGAACATTATCTGAGCTGTTTGTTCAGTTTGAAAAGTCAAATCTGATGAAACACGTGGTGTCCAAAGTTCAGCGCTCATCCTGCAGCTAACACCAGAAAAACACACTTAAACACTCCATTGTAACACGTTAGAGCCCGTTGTTTCAGCTGCACTGTGCACTCTATCACCAACACACCGAGCTGACCTGCTGCATGTTTCAGGAGGAGACATTTTCTGGTTGTGCAACAGGACAAACATCGAGCCGTCATTTCATCACTGTGAGACTAACAGACTTGTAGCTGCTGTTAACAATGAGAAACAGATAAAGTGATCTTACATGTATGCAGATTGTCTCTTCCCTGTGCTCCTGCTGGACTTACTCCGCTGTTTTCCGCCCTTCTCTCTCCGCTCCGGACTAACTCTCCTCTGAGAAGAGAAACGTGACCCGGTGAAGAGAAACCGCTGACCGAGGTTCAGCCTTTACTATCATAACAAAGCCTCAGGCCCCCCTCCTCCTTCTCTCCCCTTCCCCCTCCCTCTCCTCCCATCAGGAGGTGCAGCAGGCTGCAGGTTCCCCCTGCAGGCTGTCAGACACATTACAGCCAGCAGACCTCAATCTGTTCATCCCTCCTCCGGGGTTGGAAGTCACGTGAAAGCTTCCCTCCAAACATCTGCTGCCGCACGGTTTCTGTTCAGATGTCCATAATCTATGGTGTGCATGAAAGCATTAACACAGCGTGTGCACTGACCATGCTTTAGTGTGCAAACTATGACCATCTGCCTGGAAAGATCTGCCACCTGTGGATCCCTGACGGGCAGGGGGTACTGCTCAAATACTCAAATACCAAAGAGGTGAAACACATCTGGTGGTAAAAGGTAAAAACACTGAATAAAAAGGTTCATGCATGAAAGAAGGTCCGAGTGTCTGTGCAGAAGGCTGCATGCAAAAGTCCAGCTAACACGAGAACAGCTGTTTTGATGTCAGGATTATTTTAGAGTTCATGGTTCACAGTTTCTACCTGGAGCTGAATCATCTCAGTGCTCTTTGGCTGTCCAAAACAAATAGAGCCTGAGTTTCAAATCAAATTGCGAGTGTGTGTCTTATTTGGAATAACATGAACTCACAGTTGATTGAACAGTCATCATTTGTTAGATATATATATATATTTATAGGCTGATAAGAATTTGTCACCATGGAAGTGTTAGCAACCATAAAATCAGAGGGACCTATTTTTCTTTTTCAGCTGCCTCAATGGTTAACCATTTTTAAGGTGGGTTGTATGAACAATTAGTATAAGAGTTCAATTGGCGCCTATTTGGAGAATCTTGCCAAAGTTCAAACAGTGAAGCTTGCTGCAGGTGGGATCAGGAGAAATACAAACTTTAGCCACTGAAAAACGTCCTTCATGTAAAAGGAAAATTCAGCTTCGTTGCACAAGACTTTTGAGACTTTTCACAGATTCACTTGATGTTAGACATCCCTTTACTTTAGGGAACAAACTGACATCTTCTAAAGAGCAACAATCAGAACACTACAACTGTATGACCTGTGATGTGTTCAATGTCCGACAAACTGCAGGAGTCAAAGTGTAAATAAATGCTCACATGACACCCAGATCAGGAAACTCTGGAGTAGATTTGAGTTTAGTCTTTAATTAAAATATAAATAATGATTAAGTAAAACTACATTACTGGGCCTTTATTTCAACTTTGATTAAACACCAGCAGAATCAGACATTGTGCTGTGATTAAAAAAAGTTGTAGACTGAAGCTTAAGCTTATAGTGTCTCCTCTTAATCCTTATCAAAGCATTACACTGACTGCACCAGAATAGCAGGGACACAAAACAAAACAAAACAAAGCAAATATAAAAAAGAAACATATAATAAATAAATAAATGTATTTATTTTCCATTAGTTGGTCAAGTTGTTTATATTAAATGTAATGTTTATGACATTTTTTTTCTATACATTAATTTCACAGTTTTCTTTTACGTTTCTTTTGCACACTTTTTTCTCCACATATGATTTGATCCAGATTATAAACCTGCTCCTCCTGACTGAAGAGCAGGTTAAGAAACATAAGAGATGTGTTTCTGTTGCTGTAATACGATTTTGTAAAGGTTTACATTCTGTAAGGTCTAAATGACAATAATGTCATGATCCTGTACACCCACTCTCAAGTGTTAGATTAATAGCACTCAGTGTGACAGTATATTATATATTGCATGTAAAGATCAGAGCTGTGAGAACAAACTGGGGGAATAAAGAATTATCTTGTGGAGCAGGTAGCAACTTCTGGTGTTGAAGAAATGAAGCCAGTGCAGAAATGCCAAAATCTGCAGTTCCCTGAGTGTCCACTAGAATCTGTCTCCTGCAGTGAGTCAGTCCCCATAGCGCCTCATGTTAAAACTTTACAGCAGAAATAAACATGCTTCCAGCCTGGTACAAAAACAGTTTGGGTCTCTATAGCTCATTTCTCTATTCATGATAACTGTACGGGCTGAATTTATACACAACTCCCTTGGTTACATTAGATTAAGGATGAGAGTTTTGCATATATTTGCATATTTAAGAGTGTGGTGAGTTGACATACAGACGGGTGTGTTGGCCTCAGCTTCACCTCTCTGCCCATGGTTAAGTCTTTGGAAAGGTATTGGAGTCAAAATTTCCAAAATGGTGACCACATCTCTTCAGAAACCGGTGGATGACGTCACTGAGACTACGTACATGTTTAATGCACTGTTTGATTTTAACATGGGGCTCTATGAAGATTGACTCCCTTCGAGACAGCCACAGTGGACACTTGAGGAACTGCAGTTTTAGGGACTCAGAAGTGTCCTCTTTCCTGGTCTCCTTGGCTCCTTTTGATGCACTGAATGGATTGAGAGATTCTCCATGATGGTAGAGAGTTGTGATTGGGTCAGAGGAGATGGTAGGACACGAGGAAGTATAAATTAGCGTGATTAAAAGCATCCTGTGTTTTTAGAGCTTGACCCATACAAGAGACTTAACGTCAGGACACCCTATTTCCCCTGTACCACTTCTGTTGTAAGATCAGCAACTGTAGGGAAGTGAAATACTAAATTACAAGATGTAAGTCCATCTTTGGTTCTGCATCCATCAGTACTGTTTAATAAAACAAAATAACACCAAACAGTGCTCTGTTACGTGGAGCTGTTTATCATGTACACACACAGAGATCAGATGTCAAGAGATGTCCTACCAAACCCTGGGCTGGATTTGACCTTTCATCAACCTCAAGCAGGCCTTAAAACAATGAATACATATAAAAACACTACGTATGAAGAAAATCTATGAAAATCTATTTAAAATCTGTATGAACAGATGTTATGGCAAAGGTTGTTCATGCATAGCAAACATCAGCTCATTCGTCAGTGCAGCGTGCATGTGAAGCACAGACATGCATATTTAACTCAGAAGTCTGAACCCAGGCTGTTCAAGGAGAGGCTATATAATCATTTAGTTTAATAATTATAAACGCAAATATGTGACTGTACGAATTGTAACAGATGCAAGTGCAGTTTTGTGTTTAATCAGATAACAAACTAACTCAAGGGTACATTTTTGATTCACTTAAAATTCTGGGTTTGCAAGTAAAACATTTAAAATGTAGCATTTTCAGGACCCATTCCTTTCTTTAATCTTGGTCCTTCTGACTGATTCATCTGGTCTGCAGGGAGTAATCTGTGTGTGTACCTGTTGGGTGTGTCCATCTTTATATGTAGCTGCAAGATCTTCTTCTGATGTTTGACTCCTCCGGGTTATCTCTGCTGCGTCTCCTCGTCATACAGTCGAATCCTGCTGCAGAAACGATCCAAACATCCAGACTTTATGCACAAAGAGTTCATGCACACTGAGGCCTTTTCTCCTGCAGATGATCCATCCTTAAATCCACCTGCATTCATTCTTCACTCACTTCCATGTTGGAGTCTTTTTGTTGAAGGAAACGTTTTTTTGCTCCATCATGTCACACACTTACAGATTAGAATGGAGCAGTAACTCCGGCAGCAAACTATGTCGTGTAAAATTAGACTCCAGCAGCTTTAGAGTAGACGGGCTTGGTTGTGAGTGCAGTGGGGAAAGGAGTGGGTAAGATGGCTAATGAGGAGAAAAGAAGATTGGAGCGGATTAGCAGTGACCTGGAAAGAGCCATGTGGTAACAGGCTGAACGCCTCTAGCATCAAACACAAAGCTGCTGCCTCACAGGTGGAGCAGCGAGCAGGAGACAGGTGTGATGCTGACTGTCAGCTGCTGCATGCAGGCTATAACTAACCATCAGGGCATGCCAGGAGGGACATCACTGATGCTGCAGCAGCGTGGATTAACTTTTAAACCAGATTTAAGTTTGGTCTAACTTTTAATTATGATGCTCAAAACTTTAAAAGTGGATTTAAATTAAGAGAGGGGGGAAATCAAACTCACCTCAAACCTAGGATGGAATATACTGACAATATTTTGCATCACAATGTTAAAGAGAAAGATGTGTGTGGTTGTATGAGGCTCTTGTCAACAGTAAATGTATTACCCACAGGGGATCCCGGTCAGCTCGGTTCATTCTAACAGAAGCTAGGCTATCAAGCTCTGCAGACAGGGCTTTTTTCAGCTCTTAACTTTGCCTTCAGAAAGACACTTTGTTTAAACCCTTTTCACAAACCGGACTCATTCTGTTCCTCCGTCTGCAGGGCAATCAGCTGTTCGGGTCTTTGATGCATGATGAGTCAAATTGACTTTTGCACAGTACGCTGATATACTGTGAATTTTGATATGTTTGCATCTCAGTTCAAAATCATTTGAAGCATCAAAGTCTGAACAGGATGGTGCCAACACAGTGATCATTTCAGCTCAGTCCTCCCTTTCCACTTCAACTAGTGCAAAAAGAAAGTGTTTTATGATGGCAGAGTAAAGCCCTGAAGAGTGTCCAAATAGTGTATACAGTGGTGTAGGTTGTAGTTTGTTTAAGTTATCTAAATGGCATGGTAGAGCTGCCGTGTCTGTCATTTTGATATTTAGTGTAATTTTACAACAGAGCTACACCTATTCAGAGTTGTTATAAGACATTCAATCAAACAACAGACGCTGAAAATGAAAAGAAAAGGGGGACAGAAGCAGATGTGCATCAGAATGAAAGACGGTCTGCAGTTTAGTAATGTTTAACTAATAATGTGTGCAGTCATAAACGTTATTTTCTCATTTTCATCTTTATCTAACCAAATGTGCAGACAGATAATGACCTGAAGCTCTTCTGCTCTGCTGCATTCTCCTCTGTCTTCACTCCAGCTGCTACAGAAATGCTCAGAGCCATGCAGACACTCTGTGGATTTCATCTTTTAATTGTTGTTCAGCTGTCTCTGGCAGCAGGAAGCAGTGCAGGTAAGATTATTACACTTTTAATCTAGTTTTGTTCCTGAATCAGGATCTACAGATTTAATGTTTCTCCTCTATATGTGGTCTTCTGGTTTAACATCCTCACCTTAAAAGCTCTAAAATTTCAGAACAGTATAAATGCTGTAACAACTTTTCCTTTAAATCCTTCTCAATGAATAAACAAAATGTATGAAGTTCATATTCATACTCAGTGTAGAGTTGTAAGCATACAAAGTCTGTTTTGACCTGCGATGAATAAGCGACTGAACAAGTGATAATCCCAAAACATCAGCTGAGCAGCATTTTACATGAAAACCAGCTGAGGACCAGCCTTTGACTTTAACACACATATCTCTGTTTTTTGTAATCGCAGACTGGAAGCCTCTCAGGACTTCAGTCAGCACTAATACTGGAAACAGGTGAGACAACAGGTGATGCAAATCCTGCAAAGCCTGACACGATAACTCAGGTGGTGTTTGACTGTAAAAGACTATGTTTCATGGATCAGATATGACACATTGCATCAACTTGTTCCTTTCTGTAAAGTCAGCTGTTACTCAGGTGTTTCTACCTGCAAAGCTTTGATGAACAGCAAAGCAAGAAGTGCAGCCATGACTCATTAACCCTCTGCTTTAGTTTTCTTGGCTGCATCTGTGTAAGAGCAGGCTAAACATCAATCAATCAATCAATCAATCAATCAATCAATCAATCAATCAATCAATCAATCAATCAATCAATCAATCAATCAATCAATCAATCAATCAATCAATCAATCAATCAATCAATCAACCTCCAGCAGACCCAGACTCATGTTAGATACACATCTGCCTCGGCTGAGTTGGGGTTGGAAAGAGGGACAGTGGAGATGAAAAGAGAGAGAAAGATGATAGTGATGAGACGGATAGTAGTAATTTCACACCACAGAAAATCTGGCAAGATGATCTGCAAAAGATCTGAAAATCAGGACACTGCTGACTCTTGTCTGGCCCCAAATCGTGTTGTGTGTACCCCACTTTGGTGAAGTCACACCCAGCACCCAACACCCAGCACCCAGCACCCAGCAGCTTATAATAAAAGCTTAGATGGCTGCAGTAGTTCAGGAAAGGCCGTGTTTTTGATGATCCGGCCTCACTGAGTGGTGTTCAAAATCACAACTTTAAGACTATTTTGGTGAAACAGGATCGTAAGTTTGATGTTCTTTGTTGATGGTGGGCTGTGGTTCAGCGGTACAGTTGGTAGTCCTCAAAATAGTTAAATGTTGGTGTGATCCCCAGCTCCTGTAGTCCACATGTCAAAGTGTCCAGGGCAAAAATCCCAAACTGCTCTTAAAGGCATAGTCATATTTTTGTGATTGGATTGGTGATGGGCAGATTGACACTCTAGCTCCCTCTGCCATCCGTGTGCACTTATATAGGTTAGTGTGATATAAAGAGCTTTTGGAGTTGGGATGATTTCACATGTGCTAAATGAGAGCTGCTCATTTACAATCTAAACTAGTGCCATAAGCATGTTAGCCCGGTCAGTCTGACAGCTGGCTGTCCTTAACTGATTGTCTCGTCAGGGGATTCAAAGGCACTGGGGGGCGTTGGTGTTTATCCTCACATCCCAGTAATGGAGGTTTTGACAGCCTGGGGTGCATATGTCAGAGTGTTGGCAGAGTTCATAGTAAAATCGTTAGATTTATGCCAAATGTTATTATTCTTAAGTTACTGTTGACGTTTTCTGAACCTATGTAAAGTAGTATCTGCAGTAAGTAAGTTGTTTAAGTGTTCATGATATGATTGTCTGGAGGATTTAGTCTAAAGTGGATGATAGACTCACAGATCACAAAAAGGAAGGGATGGACACATGAAAACATCAGCGTTCTTGACGGGATCAGTAGCTTGATTTTTAAAACATGACTACATTTCTCTGCAATCACTGTAAATCACTGAGAGCAGATCTGCATCATAACTGCTCTCCATCTGCATGTATAAAAGTCAATTTTCACCAGCAAGAGAAAAACAGTGAAAATTAAGTTAGATCATTATTATGAGATTTAGGATCAAAGTCATGAGGAGTTAAGTCGAGAAAGAGATTAATGTTGAAATAAAAAGTTAAAGGGACAAAAGTCAAAATTATGAGAAAAAATTAAAATCAAGTCAGAAAAAGTCATTATTTCTACAATAACAGATACAATTCTGAGACATTCAGTCAAATTTAAGAGTCAAAAGATCAAAATAAAGACAACGTTATGGATTAATGTCATAAAGATCAAGTTTTTAGTCAAATATTACAGTCATATTTAATAGACAAAAAAAATTGTATAAAAGTTGAACATATGAGACAAAAATTATGTGACAGTAAGTCATATAATGAGGTAAAAGTCAAAATTATGAGCTATAGATTTTAACTTTAGGAGATAGAGGTAAAAAAGGCAAGGTAAAAAATTCTAAATCATGAGTAAAAGTTTAATTTGAATAAAGATGAGGAGCAAAGTTTAAAATTTATGAGATAAAAAGATGAAATTATATATTAATACAAAAAAAGTCAAATTTAGGAAATTTATAAATATGATTAAAAACTTTTGAGAAAGTCAAACCAAGAGATTAAAGTAAAAATTATGAAAAAAGTCAAAATTATGAGGAAAAAGTTAATATTATGTCATGAAGTTCATTACCCTGAGATATACAGTCTTCAATATGAAATAATGATTGATTCTGATATGATTGGACGGGATAGCTGATATGTTGAAAAAGAAAGAGAAAATTTTCACACGGCAGAGGGAAAATCTGTTCAGCTGAAACTGTACTGCCAACAAAGAGAGGAACATGGCATGACAATGCTCAAATCCTCTCATTCTCACTGTAAAAGGTGATAAAAGTGACTCCAGAGCATATTTCATTCATGCTTCATTACTCCTTTGGTAGTGTTCATTCAGTCAGAGTCAGTATTACATCTAGGCTCATTATTCACCTCATACAGATCTACTGTATTTCCAGGGCATATCTTCAGACGACTCCACCAAGGCCTGACCCTCTCCTCTCTGGTCCTGGGGCTTCTGGAAAGTCTGATCCTTACAGCAAACCGGAATCAAAACAACCAAGTGAAACCAACAGCAGTGTGGGTATGTGGTTTAAGGAAACTCTGACGTCAAAGACAACTTGGAAGACCTCTGAAAGCTTTAGGCTCTGCACTAAAGACGCAGTTGGGACAGAAGTTTGGTCCGACCAGGACTTGATGAACTCTCAAAATGTGCACACTAAAAGCAGGCATCAGTTCATAGTTATTATGGAGGAGGAGCCTGCAGTGATCGAGTCGGCCACTCACCTGTTTCAGAGGCATCCCACTGAATCCACCCTGTTGAGCTACCAGAGGGGGGCGCTGCAGACTCTCAGTGGGAGCTGTTTAGTCTCATCTGGTAATGATGATGTCATACTGGTTGGTCACAGCAGCACTGGATCCAATGGCACAGTCCTTTCGGGTTATGGTCCAGAAGAACTCGCCAGAGTTGTGTCAGCTTTAAAATCTCAGAGTGTCTTTGGTCCTCTTGACACCATGAGCATCATCAGCTGCAACCTCGGAAACGACCGAAACTTTATGTTAGAGCTGCTCCAAGTCCTCCAGTCTCTTGGTGTGGAAACAAAACTGAACCTGTATGACGCCTTCCTGTCTGTCAGCACTGATGGAAAGATCCTGACCAGGACTGAGGGGGTCTGGAGGTCCCATGACCACGGAAGAAGAGTCACTGCTGAAGTGGACCAAACAGGAAACCTGTGCACAAGAGCAGAACTTGGCTGTGCCGGCCCAGTGTTTCCAGATTATAGAGGAAATGTTTTGTATCTTCAGACACTCGATTGGCCAAGACACCCTCAAATGTTTGTTCCAAGAGAGCTTCGCAAAAAGTACTCCTCTATTGACTGCCTGGAGGGGCTGACATGGAGCTTGTTCTATGAGACTGAAAGACGGCGTGCTTCTGATTATGTCCCACAGGGCGCACACGAACAGAAGAAAGTGGTTTGGCTTACAGAGCCAGGACCAGAGGGAGACATCGTCATCAAGCACATCAATGACATCCAAGATCTAGTTGTGGAGATACGATACAATGCCAGAGAGGAGGTTACATCAGACCTTTACTACGTTCTGAATGAGTGCATATACAGGGTACACGGGAGGAATCTCAGTGTCACATTGGAGGGGAAGTTCATGAGCTCTGACAATCCTGCAGAAATTGAAAACTTCCGTCAACATTTCAACGAGCCACAGGGAGAGCCATCCCTGCAGGATCTGAGACAGGGTCTCAAACCCTCCAAATTCAATGACTTCTGTCGGCAGACTTTCCAGTACCAGCAGTGCAGCTACAACTGTGAGAGGTGGGGTCGATACTTCATGTCAGCCGTGTTTTCAGCATCAGTGCTCAACTTCAGAACATTCTCGCTCTTCCTCATGAGCGTCATAGGTTGTGAGGTTGGTCGAACACGGGGAACGGACAGCGCCCTGTGCACAGCATTTGTTGGATCTGACCACCCCATGGAGACGGAAAACCCCCGGCCTGAAGGTCTGCGTAGAGGATTCTATGGCTGCTCCATTGAGAACTACGAGATGGCTGCTCAGGAGAAGCAGATTTGGTTGGATCAGGTTGTGGCGAAGGAGAATTCCCTGTACATGAAATCGAAGCAGATGATGAACACGGTCGACCACGATGAGCAAACAGAGCTTGAAATCTTTGGGAAGGTGAAAGTCATGAATAAGTATGTGTTCTCATCTTATCTGGAGTTTTTCAGAGGAACACCTGAAGGGAAGAAACTGAAGAGAGGATGTGCTCCTTCTTTCAGTAATAATTATAAACCATAAAGCTGATATAGTGTGATTATTGTTTTATTACTTTTTGCAATATGGGTTAGAGTATTCCTTTACGCTTGAATTTCTTTAACATAGACTGTATATGAGAGATGGTGTAGCTTGCCAAGCCAATGCAGTGCACAATTGGCTGTCATCTGATATATACCTCTTGGAACGATGAACAGTTTGTTTGTATTTCCGGTGTAGACAGACTTCCTTTTCTCTGCATTTCATTGTTTATAGTCCAATCAGAAACTTCAGAAGCGATGGTGTGTTCAGATCAATGAGAAAAGAAATTCTCCCCTCCAGATACAGTGGGGCAAAAAAATATTTAGTCAGCCACTGATTTTGCAAGTTCTCCCACTTAGAAAGATGAGAGAGGTCTGTAATTTTCATCAGAGGTACACTTCAACTGTGAGAGACAAAATGAGAAAAGAAATCCAGGAAATCACATTGTAGGATTTTTAAAGAATTTATTTGTAAATTATGGTGGAAAATAAGTATTTGGTCACCCACAAACAAGCAAGATTTCTGTCTCTCACAGACCTGTAACTTCTTCTTTAAGAAGCTCTTCTGTCCCCCACTCGTTACCTGTATTAATGGCACCTGTTTGAACTTGTTATCTGTATAAAAGACACCTGTCCACAGCCTCAAACAGTCTGACTCCAAACTCAACCATGGCCAAGACCAAAGGGAAGAGTGAATCTACAATAGGCAAGCAGGTTGGTGTGAATAAATCAACTGTGGGAGCAATTGTAAGAAAATGGAAGACATACAAGACCATTGATAATCTCCCTCGATCTGGGTCCCCACGCAAGATCTCATCCCGTGGGGTCAAAATGATCATGAGAACGGTGAGCAAAAATCCCAGAACTACACGGAGGGACCTGATGAATGACCTGCAGAGAGCTGGGACCAAAGTAACAAAGGCTACCATCAGTAACACACTACGCCGAGAGGGACTCAAATCCTGCAGTGCCAGGCGAGTCCCCCTGCTTAAGCCAGTACATGTTCAGGCCCGTCTGAAGTTTGCCAGAGAGCATATGGATGATCCAGAAGAGGATTGGGAGAATATCATGTGGTCAGATGAAACCAAAATAGAACTTTTTGGTAAAAACTCAACTTGTCATGTTTGGAGGAAGAATGCTGAGTTGCATCCCAAGAACACCATACCTACTGTGAAGCATGGGGGTGGAAACCTCATGCTTTGGGGCTGTTTTTCTGTAAAGGGGACAGGATGACTGATCCGTGTTAAGGGAAGAATGAACAGGGCCATGTATTGTGAGATTTTAAGCCAAAACCTCCTTCCATCAGTGAGAGCATTGAAGATGGAAGGTGGCTGGGTCTTCCAGCATGACAATGATCCCAAACACACCGCTCGGGCAACGAAGGAGTGGCTCCGTAAAAAGCATTTCAAGGTCCTGGAGTGGCCTAGCCAGTCTCCAGACCTCAACCCCATAGAAAATTTGTGGAGGGAGTTGAAAGTCTGTGTTGCCCAGCGACAGCCCCAAAACATCACTGCTCTAGAGTAGATCTGCATGGAGGAATGGGCCAAAATACCAGCTACAGTGTGTGCAAACCTGGTGAAGACTTACAGGAAACGTTTGACCTCTGTCATTGCCAACAAAGCTTATGTTATAAAGTATTGAGTTGAACTTTTGTTATTGACCAAATACTTATTTTCCACCATAATTTACAAATAAATTCTTTAAAAATCCTACAATGTGATTTCCTGGATTTTTTACAGACCTCTCTCATCTTTCTAAGTAGGAGAACTTGCTAAAAATCAGTGGTTGACTAAATATTTTTTTGCCCCACTGTATGTCTGCAAAATAATAATATCTGTCATTCCTTGGTTCATTCCATTCCCCAGATGGAATGAACCAAGGATTTATAACCAAAGGTATTTGTGGTGAGTCTCAGTTTCACTGTAAACCATAAGTTCCACAGAAGCTTCACCCGGCTCACTTCAGCGGTATGAACCTAAAAAAGAAACTGATTTTCTTGTGATTTTCTTTTATTCAACGGGTCTTAAGTTTACTGAAATAACATCATGATGCAGATTAGTCAAAAGACAAAAGTCAAGCTTTGTCAGGTCTGTACTCAAGAGAAGAAAACTACTTTTACAGTGTTTGTTTGTTAAATGAAGGCGGGATCCATCATTTCTGATTTATTCCAGGAAGTCGGGAAATCTAAACACATCAATGTTTCTCAGTGTAAATGTTTGATCTACAACAGATTGTTAGCTACTCTTCATGAAGATATCTGTTTATTTAAAGATGGAAATAAATAATCCTCAGATTACCAACGATGCAAGCCGAGATGTCTTTATGCTGGATTGTGTTTCTCCTGATTTTACTCTCCATACAGACTGTTTTTCCTGCTGACAGTGACACCAAAGCCTGCTGACACCCGATAGGTTTACACTACTCGGACTACAAACAGAAACCAGAACACTGCTCAGACTTAAATCCACAGTTCAGAATCTATATTTTTATGTAGAATCTGTGAATAGAGATGATTTTCAATACAGCATTGTCCTCATTTTGTAAATTATTGGCCCATTTTAAGACAGATTAACAATAAAGTAGGGGCTATCTGTGATTGACAAATAGACAAGTCACATAGACCCAAAGGCTTCATTCAGTAGTAAAAAGGGCCATTACGATATCAGGTTTTCGCCTCAGGATTGTTGTGGCCAACAAAATTCATGATATTATCACAACATTTATGGAAAATCGTAAAAACAAACAATGCTATCTATAAACTTAAAGAAAGGCAAGATGAGGGTGAAGTGACAGGTTACCTTATAAACTTTATTCATAAACACAACTGACTCACTGACATGCCATTATCCATTTATAAAGATGTTGAAAGTCATGTTTATCTGCGTCACAGCCCTATGATGGAAACACACAATCTGACATGGATTTTTTTCAGCTGTGGGTATAATACCTCGCTGTCATGTTCTCTGACGTGATTTAAGCTGCAGTGAAAGCCACACACTTCCGTAAAGGCTAGCTAGCTGAGTCTTCTTCTTCTGCTACTGCTACTGCTGCGTCTTTTCTGTCTTCCCTTGGTTTTACGGCAGTTGGCAACCATCATTGGGAATCACAAGCACCCACTTTTATGAACCAATTTGTTATATGGCATTGTCTTTATGCAAATGTTCAGCAAAATATCACAAATTCATTTAAAGAAATAATACGGTTCCAGTAAACTGCCTCAGTAAAGATGAGTCAAGCCACTCTTTGTAATTGGCCGCTAATTTTTTCAAGATCAGGATTTTTTCTTTTTGAACCAATATTAGCCAGCCAAAATTAGCACCAAGCTAATGTAAGTTGAGGCTGCACTGTTTTAATCAAACTAGCAATAGCTCCATCCTCTCCTCCAAAGATGGTCCCTTTTGCCCCCTTTCCTTCTCCCAAAATAGAAAGGGTGGGGATCTCCCAAATATTAAAGTTGAAGTATTTAAGACAGTGATCTGCAACCAATGTGTGCTTTCTGTGTGGCTATGTCTACTTATACAGTCTGTGCGTTAACACGCATTTTATTGAGCCTCACACTGATTAATACACTGTATACTCCTACTACTTCCGCTTTCTACACATTTCGATTTCATTGCAAGAAGAGTCAAAATACTTCATGTTCGGATAACAGTTTTATTTCGTGGACAAATTTACTTCTCAACCAATAAAAGAACAATTACAAATGCAGATCTGGTGATTTTTTTTTTTATTGAAATCATTTTTCTTAAGGCATCACACAGGTCAGAACACAGGGAAGTATAAAACATAAATACATAGGAACTGCAGGATCACAGAAAGTAAAGCGTTACCAGTTTAAAGGGACATTACGCCACATTTGAGATGTTTCTCCTGATGATTGCAAAGTAAAATATACTGATGTAAAGGAAGAATCCAAACACAAGAGTTTTGATTCTGACAAACAGAAGGTGGGCTTGAGATGACTGTGTTGTATACGTTAAGACTGAGATAAGGTTTAACTCTCAAGAGTTTAAGCAAACACTAAAACAGAAACTCATGAGTCCTCTGATGGTCCTGGTGAGTTTTGATTACACTACAATGCTGATTATTAACTCTATGCTTGTAATTAAAGTGGTTAAATATGGAGACGACAGCAGCTGGAAAAAGTGAGGAAAAATGGACAGCAAAGACCTCGCTCTTGTTCCCTTTCTAAGTGGCGAAGGATGGTCAATCATCTTTATTCTGATGCTTCTATTTGAGGGAAAACACCACTTTTCCATAGGCAGTTCATCCTTGTGTAAATGAAGATAACACAACCAATTTAAAGGCACAATGAGTCACTATTATACAAGGAAGAAAAATAAAGACAAATGGAGTGAAAGAGGGAAAGTGAGCATGTTAGTGAGGGTGAAAATGCTCCCTGCTTTTTGCACCAGTTAAAATCAGATTCAGCATTGGGGACTCCAACAATTAAAGCCCTTGTTAGATCATTTGAAAGTGTCTGAATGCTTCAATTTGTGTGATTATAACACACAAATGTAAACCAACAACTGCTCTTTTTTCACATTAGGCACTCACACACTGTCAGAGGAGCCAACAAGCTGCTTGAAGCAGATGAGGGCCATTTACGTATATTTAAAAGTAAGCCTTTCGATTGTTGCTCAGTTAAAGCTAACACATGATTAGTTTGGTGCTGGAGCTGGCGCCATGGTTTTGTTACACTCCTCCTCTCCTACAAATCCTCCTCTCGTAAAGGTTCAACATTTATCATGAATCAGTCTAAAATGAGAGGGGGAATACTTACATGCGGGGTTGAAAACGAGAAAACAGTTTGTTGAACTAATTCTTCTACAATCTCCTCCAAGTCATCACCCCACTCCAATTTCAATTACGTGAAGCTTATAAATATGGCTCCTTGCTGAAATGACCCACCTCATAATCACACTTCAGTGTTTCTTTATACTTAGCATGAGGGGGATTAGATTATTTGTTTGCATGTTATTTGAAAATGTATGTGGCGATGTATGGACTTTTTTCCAAATGTGGATTTAAACTGGTGCAAAGGATGCTGGGTAACAAACTGGCAGAAGTGTAATGTTAGTGTTTAGAGTGTTTGGTCCTAATGCTTGGAAGAGCTTTCCATGCAGACTGGACTCTGAATCTTGGCACTCTGTCTGACACTGATGAGGAGACTGATGAACATTGTGTTACTGTGTTTAGTTAAACTCCAGGCTGCTGGTGTGTCGGTCTTAGCGCGTCTCTTCACAGGAGGATGCAACTGCAGCCAGCCTTCTGCGCAGCTGCAAGGATGCTATGCTGGTTGGTGGCTACATTCTGGATTAAGGACCAGAAGTTCTTGAAAGAGATTCCCTCTCCGTCTGCTACACCCATCTTCCTCATGATCTCACCCAGGCCCTGCTCTGTGGCAATACCCTGAGGGAACACAGAGGGACAACAAACATGAGTCAGGTTAAGTTTTAACATCAGGAGCAAAGCACAAATAAAAACTGCGAATGTGAAAAAAGCTGGCCTTTAACCAGAACTTACTACAAATGTTGAGGTTTATTTCCATAAATTAAGAAATGTTTGTTTTTGATTTACTTTTCTTTTTAATGATATCATTATATCCCTAGAATTTAATATAGCGCAGTATCGTCGTTTTCATGAACAAGAGTCTTTGGATATCGCTGAGGACCTGTGATGGCATGAAGTGATGGGTCTTATGCCTCAGATGTAGTTCAGCTAAAATGGCACCAGTGTTAGTAGCGAGGAATAGCTTGATTTTAAAACTATGGATGCTCCAGCAGCTTTTAAATCTGACGCGTGGGAGCACTTCTGTGTCCTCGTGTCAAGGTGTGTTGTGTCTTGATCCTACACAACAAATCAAGTCAAGTCAATCTGCAGGGAGGAGTTTGCAGATTTCACCTCTGCCTGTTAACACTGTGGTAAAAATCCATTACCATCCTAAGTCAGTAAGCAACATGGAGGCTATTTTTAACATTACTCTCAATTTATTTGGTGGTGAATGTCTGAAAGGTCACCAGCAGAGAGAGGAAGAGAGGAGTGCAGAGTGAGATTAACATTGACGTAACTGAAGAAAAGAGGCACAAAGCAAACACAAAACACTTCACAATGTGGGCTTTAGGGGTTAAACAAACTTCAAAAAGACTTATATGAAGATCTAAATGCAGTGTCAGAGTAATTTCATCAGGAATGTAAATTTAGTAAGAAACATCTAATTAATTTCTTTCATTTAAATATTCTTTTGATTTTTCAACAGAAAGCCAAAAATTGTTGCTTGTTTTCTGTTACCAGTCAGGAGAAGTGCAGTGTTATCACTACAAACTCTCATCTAAAAGAAAAGTTTTAACAAATATGAATTCAATCATTTATATCATCTTATTTTCCATGATAAAAAACTGAGAAAAACAACAAATCCTCATACTTAAGAATACCAACAATGTTGGTTTGAGAAGCATATTTCTCCTTGTGTGTTTTTGAGAAGCTGTGATTAGAACAAACTCAAACAGACTGCAGAGTCCTTCAGAGGATCTGTTGCTGACGGGAACATCTGGTCTACACAAAGAGTTAAAGCCTCACACAAAACATAAGTCAAGGCAGTAAGATACTACGAGCATCGACTGCACATAAGACAGTTGCTTTGTGTTTCTCATGTGTGAATAGATTGCAACAGGAAAATAAAAATGAGTACCCTCCCCGTCTTTCCCTTTCCTTAATGCCTGTGGACTGATTTCTCTGCAAAGGACAAACTTTTTCCAGGAAATTTAAAGGGTGTTGTATTTATTAGCATTCGAGGTGTCACACTCAGGATTGTCTTTTCTCTCTCCTCAAATCCTCTAACATGTGAATAGTTAGCTTAGAAAAAGTCTGCCAACAATGACACGGACTAAACAAAAAGAAAAGAAAAAAAGAGCCAACTGGGGGGGGGGCATGGTTCTTTGAGGGTTTTGTAAACTAATGTAAGCTTGTTATTTTTAGCATGCACATTTTGAAAGCTACAGACGACAAATTTGATAAATTAACTCGCTAGCTTTCTCTTTCCCAGTCATTTCAAAAGCAAATGTTTGAAGCAACCAACCATCCAGCCATGTTTTTGATCTAAGTAGTTCAGCTAAGTAGCAGCTAACTGGCTAGCATAAACTTGCTTTTCTGCTGCGGCAAGATCCTTGCCGATGCGTAGTTGTAACTAGCCAAATGCTAACTCATGTATAATGACGAGCAATGATGCTTCAAGCAAACAGAAAACAATTTAGCTAACAGAAGATAGCAAAGGTAAATAACCAAACTCACACAAATCAGTCGTAGGACCTATGTGATGTCACTGTAGTGGTTGATGCCAAGAATGCTAACTGACACCTACAGAGTGAGATTATCACCATGCTAACTGCAGTTCACTGAACAACCACTGGCAGCGTCAAGAGGGCTCACCTGTACAGGTTTTAGCTTTTAATACAGGCAAACATTCCTTTGCTCCGACAGCACGATAAGAGGAGCTGATATGTCAGATATTAGCCTACCCAGGATAAATATGTCACTGTTCTTAACGCTCTGAAAAATGAACTTCTTCCCCTGAAGTTTTAAATATGTAATCTTTCTTTGCTTACAGTATTACAAAATATCACTTTATACTGAATGATATCCCCTGTGCTTTTTAGCTTTTTGACAGTGACTAAAATGAGATTCATTCGAGCTTCAAGTCAAAAGACATGTCAGGAAGTGTGACAATCTAATAAAAGATCCCCTCCCCCACACACACACACTGACTGTAAGCTGAATCACCGCTTCATTAATGCATTTTCCCAACAGTTGGCTAAGCCTGGTTCTTATATCTGTGTGTACACGTCTTTGTAGAGTGACTGTGCTGTCGAGCATGTTTCTAACTGTCTGTGTGTGCAGTGAGTAAAGTGCTGCCACACCCAGCTGCAGAAAATACACACACACACACACACACACACACACACACACACACACACACACACACACACACACACACGTAGAGCCTAACGAGTGTATTACCTTGACCATGTTGGGCATCTGGCTCGACAGAAGGTTCTTGAACTCATCAGTTTTCAGCGTTCCACTGCCGTTGCTTGAAGCAGAGTGGAACTGGTTGACCAGTGTGCTGATAGCCTGCTCCAGGTCTGAACTCTGAGCGAGGAAACAAACAATAAACAATAAATAACACATCTTCATACTTTCATATTGGTCTCTGCTCTGACAACAAAAGGAGAACAGATGCAACAAAAAACAAACTCATCTTTAAGACAGAAACCAAGAAAGCATTCTCTGTCCTGCTGCCTCTCAAGTTAAAGGTTAGGTTAAACTGAAAGTACTCATTTCAAGCAGCTATAACAGATATTTCTGTATGAATTATTACTTTTTATGAATTTATTTGATTTATCTGTAAAGGGACCATGTAAAATATTAAACATAAATGTTACCATTTGATGCATTGTACCAAAGTTAGCTTATAGCTAATTTACATGCAGACCCTTGGCAGGTCACAATTAAGGGAAAGTGTGAAAACAGAGCAACAATAAAAAGGTGACGAATCTCCAATGAGTTATCAGCTGGATCTGCATTTTCTTGGCAGGCTGCGTTCAGGTGTTTCCGTCAAAAACAAACAGACAAAAAGAGCTGCTTTTCTGCATTAAAGCAACTAAAGGAAAACAGAGATCCAAAGATGGAAGGCGATTAAGGTCATCATATCAATTCCTGTGTGCTGAATCATCTCCTCCTGCTCTGTCACAAGGTCAGCAAGAAGGAAACGGGCAGAATCTAGATGTTTTTCAGTAACTGTATATGTTAACAGACGCTTTTAAAGCACTCTTAAAAGTTTGAAAGATTTGAGACTTCTTATTTTTCATTCCTCAGCTCTCACTCTCTGCCTGTATTTAGACAACAAAGCTTAAATAGCTGCAGAGCTCTTAAACAAATACCTCTGTTTGAATAAGGCCAAGTATGTGAGCAACATTTCTTTACCTGTTTAAAGAAGCAGAGTCACATTTCTATCAGTCTACGTGCGATGCTGCAGGAAGCTTTTTCTCTAAACCCTCTTTACTCTGCAGCAGAACCAAGCTCGTTATCATGCTTTTTATTTTTGATTACTTCAAACTGGATTATGCAAACAATGATCTGCTGCAGGTGGTTCACGGACACTCACAGGAGATACATTTTCAGAAGCGTGGCCAGGGATGAAACTGAGTCGCTGTCTTTCATTGAATATATGTTTCTACTGTTAGTCTCTTCATTTGGTGGTTCAACTCTGAAAGAAACCGTGAGGAGTTTTCATATTGTGTTGACTTTGGCGCCCCCTCTAGATGAACTCAGTAATGCATTTCTGAGATGAGGAATGCATTACATGTGAGCACCATCACCTTCTGTGGTAAAGATGTGTCTCATTTGTTGCTGAAGAAAATAAATTAATACAGATCTTCTTTTTAATCCTACTTTTTTTTGTTTGGACAACTTTTATCAGGATGCAGAGTGATGAGGTCATGTATTGATTTGTAGCTACGTCAAATTATGAATTGTAACATAACACAACTAAACTTTGCAAACTCTGATTTATTACCATTAGTTAGCTTACAAAAGGTGAGCTGACATACCGGTTTAGCGTTACCCATCACAGCCCCGGTGTAATGATGTGAGCTCTGGTGTCACAATAAATGTCGGAATAACGTAATTATACACACGGTTTAACTCTTTAGTCCTCAGAGAGCAGTGAAGCATTCACACACCAGCATAAACATTAAATTCTGTTTAAAGCCATTTAGCTCTTTTAGCTAGCAAAGCCTTGGTTTCAGAGTTTCTCTGTCTGAAACAATACTTCAACAGAAAACGCAAAGAAATAAGGAAAGAAATAATCTGATTACTGATAATTTTATGTTACTTGTTAGGATAAGAGTGAGACTTTCAACATCAGTTAAAAACTCCTCACAGCGACTTTAATAAAAGCAATCAGTATTTGTTCATGTTGGCCTTTGGCACAAACTCAACATAATATCACCTTATATATAAATAAACATCTTCGCAAACATTAACACCCAGCTATTCAGAAACCATTAGTATTTATTTGGAGACTTGTTTGCTTCTATCTAATAAATACAAGTCAATATGATATTTTAGCTCTGTTTTTGGTCTCCACCACCTCCTCAGGAAACTGTGCTTGTACCATAACACCTATGGTACATGTTTTGTATTGTATTGTATTTTTATCACATTGTATTGATTCTTCGAGACAGAAGGTGCTGTTTATTACCTTTTTTAATTCTGTCTGTGTCCATGATTTTGTGTTTTCACCAACAACGCAACACATTTCTTAAACAGGTAAACCTATGTGGCAATAAACCGGACTCTGATCTTTGGCTAATGAATACTCAAATATGTTCATTCGCAAGAGTAAGTAACAAGGACTGTAACGCTTTTTAAAACCAGAAACAGCTTTCACATTGCTCTCTTCCCAGCCACCGAACTCAACTGATAAAAATGAGAACTTCACATCACAGAACTTAGGAGTTGCTGGTTTACTTATGCCCAAGTTGGGTTGTTTACTTTCTCTTTGTGTGTTTCTCAAATTTCTTGTTGAATTTAAATTCATCAAAGTATCACAAAAACACAACTAATTCAACTTTGAAGGTAGAGGTAAATCAACAACTCCTGTGCTCTGCAAAAATAGCTGTTTTTGTCAATGAGGTCTAGTGGCTTTGAAGAGAGTGATGGAAGAGCTGTTACTGGTTCAAAATGTCATGTTCCTCTTAAACACAAAGGTCCATCTCTTCAAAGACACACATAAATCAAAAGTAAATTTATCTACCCAAACTTAAAGGTTGCTGGTCTGCCACTGACTTGATCATGAAGGTTGTCGATGTTGATGTAATATTTTGGTGATCTGAATGTTTGTGGAACATAACACAAGAAACAAGCTAATCTAGTGTTACAGAAGTAGACCAGCAACTCCTGTGCTCTGTGAGGTGTTCTGGTTTAAAATCATCTTCCTTTTGAACTAAAAGCTATCTCTCTTTAGGGATCCTTTCTAGGGTATTCTAAGGGTTGTCACACCCTTAGAATAACAATCTGAGCCTATGAGGGGCAAAACAAGAACTTTTAGTGGACACACTTTGATCCATCAAGGATTTAAGGTTTCTCTGCTGCAGTCTGAAGACATTTTTGAGCTATTTCAAAACTGTGTGTACCTGTTAGTAACTTAGACATCAAAATATGCTTTAACAGGGGATTGAAAATGCCGTAATGCCCCTTTAATGTAACACCAGGTAACCTGACGTAGTTTTCATGCTGCAATAGAAATACCAAAAATATTCCTCCTTTAAATAACAACAACTCCCTTATAATTTGGATGGAGCTGTATCAAAGATGGCCGTCTCTTGTACAACAGGCTGCAGTCTGGCAACAGTTACCCGTTGCATGTGGGCCGACAGCTTTGTGAAAACCACACCCTTTGTGACTGATGCACCACAAGCTGCTGCAAGCCCTCTTCACCTCAACAGAAAGGATCCCACAGAGAGAGCCAGTATCCTGACTGTACACAAGAAACAGCGTTCACTACTGCACAACATTTCAACACCTCATTATAATTTACACTTATGATACGACATAGTCTCTGAAACATAAGCTGAAGACTGCAGAGGCTTCTGTTTACAGTCGGTTGTTTCTATGTTAGATCGTAGAAATAGTCTTTCAGTGGACCATTTATGGAAAGTACAGTCATGGATTAGCTTTTTGTGGTTCAGTTTTTAAAGACCATGTTTCAGATAAGTTGCCTGTTTGTATCAGCCACACCCAAACCACTGTTAATCTGAAACTCAACACACTGCTGAACATCCACAGTGAGGTGAGGGAGGCTTGTTTTGGGACTCTGTACTGAAATTTGCAAATGTATCCTGAACTGTGAGTGAGTTCTACAACAGCCTCTCCCACCACAGGCTGCAGAGGAGCATTGTTTGTTCTCCAGAAATGTCAGCTGTCAGCTGTTTCTAATCATTTATTGCAAACAATGTAACTGAGTCTGCTGGAATTTAAAGGGGAATTCTTCAATTTTCTCAATAGGCACTGGTTTTACATTTAGAGGTCTAATTTAACAAGAAGTATGACATTTGTTGGTCCTTTTTCATCAATACTCTTCTTTTTGTCTTAAATAAGTGTTGGATTTGCATAAACAAACTAACAAACACAGGCAGCAGTAGACCAGTAACTCATGTCTTCTTCTAGAGAAAAGTAGTGCTTTTCTCAATAGACCCTAAAGGTGATTCTGAGGAAGTGCATGTCAGGCTACATGTAGGCTTGTCCATAGTTACAGGGCTAGACAAACATACAGTGTATGTGACAATGTGGATTCGACTCAGAAATATAAATCAGGCTTTAGAACCACAGTCTGAGTCTGTCAGTGACGAAGAAAGAACTCTTAGCGGACGCACTTAGATCTGGAGTGTTTCCCACAGAGGGTTAGGTTGTTTAAGTGTGAGGCTCTTACAGGAAGGATCTCTATGACACATCTTTTTTATCTAACAGTATGATAACTTTTTCAAACTAGAAACTGCTGTTATGTCACTCTCACACCAGACACCACTGACAGAAACAGTCATTTTAGGACCTGGGAGTTGCTGGTTCAACTCTGCTTTGATCTGTGTCCTGTTTTTGCTGTTATAGGTCCTGTGAGGAGTGTAAAGGAAAGGCAGAACAAAAACACCCCAAAGAGTTTCTCCCTCTCTCCATAATGGATTGGTAACATATTAATATATACTGGAGTACAATAAAAAACGGAAGCCATTCTGCATTGCACAATCATTCTCTACATGTGGATGAGCCCCACCTTGGCCTTACATTCAAACTGAGACACGCCCCTGATTCAGTTACTGTATCAATAACACAATAGCTACACACATATTCTCCTTCATGCAACTTCTTTGACTTAATTTGAACCAAATCTCCTCATTTAATCCTGATCTGTTACAATATGAGTCGCAAAGTTTCTCTAAAGGTGTAACAGGACTCTTCAGGGAGGGGCAGCTGGCAGCTGTCTGAACAGCGTCTCAGTTGAAGAACAGTTAAAAGTTCAGAAACTGAATCCAGCTGGTCTGTAAGTTTCGAGGTGTTGGTCGCAGAGTATGTGAAGTGACTGTGCAGTCTCAAAGAGTTAAACTATTCGTGTCCGGTGAAAGCTGCTCCACAGACGCATTTTTTCCGCCTGCGTGAGATGGCGCGTCTTCAGCAGGAAACCGTCCCAGAAAGACTTTTCAGGCTCTGAACGCGTCGCTCACTTTAAGAGACGTTTTTATTATTTGATACACTTTATAATCTAGCATTAAACGAACTCAGCTGGACACATTTTTCCTACGTTGACATTAGAGCTGCCCCGAATGTAAAGTTTCAAAAGTTGCCAAACTTAGCGCAGCTGTCCTCAGGTGTGTTTCCCTCACTCTCAGAATGTTAATCTGATAACTTTTTCTTACCTGAGCCATGTCTGCGGTGAGTTTCTGTCTTTTCTTCCTGCGTCTCTTGCTGTTGACTGTGTGTGTGTATGTGTGTGTCTGTGTGTGTGTCAGTGGATCATTGCTTCTGTCACCAGCTGGCAGCCGTCCTGGATCCTCCCTCAGCCGGGGGGAGGAGGAGGAGGAGGAGGAGGAGGGGGGAGCTGCGCCCCGAGAGGCGATACCTCCAACCTACAGTCCACCTTTACTCACACACAGGAGTGTCCAAAGTTAATCTTTGGACCTTATTCTTGTTCATAAATGAGACTGTATGAAGTGAAATGTCCACCACAGAGCCGCAGGTCTCATCAGCTCTCAGCTCAATCCACATCTGGAAACTTTTAAGGAAACTTGGACTGCGATGTTTTGCGCAATAGCTGCCTGCATGTCGAGGCTGGCTCTCTCCTATTCCTCCACACTGACACTGTTAACCGCTTCATTACCAGTCATTAAAGGGCCATTCCGACGCTGTAAATGCTCATTGAGGATTGAAGTGTCCTGATGAAAACCATTAAAAGCATCACTCTTATCAAAGATAGTCATTTTTACCCTGATGACTCCCTCAGCGTCTACCTAACCCAAACACTGTTGACATTGTTTGTGTTTATGCGTGACTTTATATTCTAATTTTGACAGACTTAAGATCATATGAAAGAAGAAAAACAACACAAGACTACAAGAAAAAAAATCATAAAATCACCAGATTAGTTCTAGTCTTACAACAATAAAGTTGTAATAATACATGAATAAGTAATACATTTACAAGAATTAAATCACAATATTACAATAATAAAGTTGGGATACTACCTAGGAACCAAGAACAAAGTTGCAATATCATATTAAAGCTCCTGTAAGTAAACTTGGTTTGTGTCAGCTTTGTTTCCAAAGCAGTTATCTCTTTGCTAACTTTGTACTGTACATGGGACAGTGGATTTATTTTTGACAAAAATCTCACTCTGCTCTCTTGAAATAATTAAATATATCACCACTGAAGGATGTTTGATGTGAAAAATGAAAAGTCTGTTTTTGTCAGCGTGCCAATAATTTTGTCTGACACCTACCCCCTGCGGCTTTTGCCAGCATTTAAAACTAACCATAAAGTAACATCAGTCTTTATACTGATGGTCTGGTTTGCTTTATTTGGTAATTCAGATGCATTAGTATTAATTTCAGTCTGTTTCATAAACAGCTAAAACCCTCTTCAGGAGCTTAAATTTGACATTAACAAGGATAAAAGAGTAATATAAGAGGAATAAAGTCGTCATTTTAGTCTATGCTGCACCTGTACGTTATTTTGAAGAGGGATATTCAAAGAGAAGCTTGCCGCCTGCACTGAAACGAGGAACATTGAGCACTTTGTTGAATTATACTTCAGTTTACGTCTCAAAAATAACTGCGTTTATGTTATGTTATGGGCTTATGAGCTCAAAGATTGTTAGCAATAAATACGTATTTATTTAACCTTCATTAATTTTAGGACTTTATTCTTGTAAATGTATGTCTTTTTTTCCTCTTACAGCTTTGTTTGTATAACATCATGACTCGTAATGTTTTAATATTACGACTTTAATCTGAAATCTCATTGTTTTTCAGCCTTAATGTGGCTACTCTGCCATTATTCTTCCTTATTTTTCTGCCATAGTCCTCTGCCATAAAAAATATGTATCCTCCATTGGCAATTTTTTTTATGAAGTTTAAGTCAGACTTGGTATTCTTCAAACATAGATTCTATTGACCTTAGTGGTTCCCTGGAGTACTGCATGGAGTACTTGGAATTGAATTTACATTGTTCATTAAACAAGTATCAATCATGGGTTGTTGACAAAAGTTTACTTAAGGTTCAGTTAAACTGTAATTGAAAGGTTGACGAACCAAATGTAAAAGCTCCAGTCAGCAGTCATGACAATTGCAATAATTTTTATTTGTGACGTTGTTTACAGTAGGCTTGTGAAATCTATGTTTGAGCCAGCTCAGAATCAGACAGGTGAAACAAATGAAAATGTCAAAACTGGTCTTTATTTTGAACCACAGCTGCAATTCATCTAAAAAACCAAGAGGCGACCTCAGGTGTTGAAATATGAAGCCATTGTGGAAGTTCTAAAAACTGCAGTACCTTGAGCGTCCACTTGAGGCTGGCTGCAGAAACACTGGAAGCCACATTCACACCCATTCAAAAAGCTGATCTTTACAGCCTGGTGCAGAATATGTTTTTGGTTTGTATAGCTCATTTCTCCATCGACACACACTGTCCGGGGTTTTTATAACTAATTTGTTTTGAAGATATTAAGGCTACTAGTTTTGCCTAATTAGAGGCACAGCTGACTGGACTGATGGATGGGCACACAGCTAGGAGGCTAACGGCCCGCCTCAACTCCACCTTTTTGCCTCTTGCTAGGTCAACCCAAAGATAGGTTGAGTCAGCATTTCAATATGGCAACCACTAATGATAGGCTTCCAAAGTCTGCTTCAGAAACAAATGGGTGATGTCACTGAGACTATGTCCATGTTCCAAAAACACAGACAAAGAAAAGAGGGAAGATGGGTCTCAAATGGAGTTAGTATCAGGGAGATTAGCTTTAATACTTGTTTTAATATTTGAGACTTTGTGCTTCCCCCCCCCCCCAAGTCACTAATGTATACCAGTTTCATGAAACCAGCATACCTCATGAAGCATATTTCAGGTACAAGGTTGTGTCAAGAGTCCAACACAGATGACCTTTTATCAATAATATTTTGTAATACAATATTTTTTTAAAACATTGAACAAAAAATAAAAAAACCGAAACCACAGAAATGTGAAACTATTTAAATACCAAAATAACACCATAACACAAACAAATCACAGGGAAACTGTACAACAGCATCCTGTGTTCCGTTTCAATAAACAGCCTTTCCATCGTTCACCCGAAAGCCTCCAAAACTACAATAAGAAAAAGTATTTACTGAGCAGATTACAAGAGTTGTTGGTCCACCAAAGCCTCAATCATTTAAACTGTGAGTAGCTGAACACAAATATAACGCTCTATCCACATTTACACTTTGAAAAGCAACCTGGTAACACAAACAAAGCAAACAAGAAAGTGGTAGAGCAGCAACACCTGTTGTGTGTGAGGTTACATACTGATGATACCTTAACATATTTAGCTAACTATGAGAGGAAGAGGCAGACCAGCAACTCTCTCATCCTGCAGGACAGAACACATCAGTGTCAGTGGTGTGTGAGAGTGATGTAACAGCTGTTTGTGGTTAAATATTATCTTCATCTTTAACTAAAAGCTCTATCTCTCTCTATCTTCTGTAATGTTGTCTGACACTTAGAATAACAATCTGAGCCTGCCAGGGACAAAAACAAGATCTGTTGGTGGACAGATCGTGATCGATCATAGATTAAGTGTTTCACTGTGGCACTCCGAGGAAATTCTTGGAGCTATCACAAACCTTTGAGCATCCGTTTGTCATTTAGAGTCCAAAGTATTTAAAAAGTGGTGCTCTAAAACACCTGAATGCCCCTTTAATGTGACAACGTGAAGCCTGACATAGTTTTCATGCTGCAGGTTTACATGCAAATTAGTCCAGACTTTTTTAAGTGAGACATTAAGACTGTGGGAAATGCCCTGCAGTTATGTTGATGGAAAAGAGTTTTTAAATAAAAAAAGGAGGGAGAGAGAGAGAGCGGGAGAAGGAAACAGGCACGACCACATTCTTTCTATCCGGTTTTATGACTTCAGACAGTCAGTGGGTGGGTGTAGAAGTGAGGGGAAAGCTCAACCACAAGAATTCAACTCAGGAAAAAAAACTCTGCAGAGGAATTAAAGGCAGCTCCTCGGCCTGCACTGAGAGGAGTGTTTCCAGGCTGGAAGTGATACTGTAGAGAGTCGTGCAGGGTGTGTCAGAATATATGATTTCAATGATTTACATGTTCACAGACCCCCACACCCCTCCTGCTCCTCCAGGTCCTGAATCTGTGACTGGGAAGGGTTTGATGCCACACCCAATCAGAGACGCCACAGAGGATTATTTCAGTATGAGGACATCAACCTTCCCTGATTCATCCTCTGTGATACAGAACTGAGTGGATCCCAGATGCTTTGCATTAACACACACACACACACACACACACACACACACACACACACACACACACACACACACACACACACACACACACACACACACACACATACACACACACACACACACACACACACACACACACACACACACACACACACACACATACACGTATAAACATGAACACAGTGAATACACAAACACATCTCACACACTAAACTTCTGCTCACAGCAAACATTCCCATCATGTTACGCATACAAGTCAACAACCATGGCAGAAAAGGCGAAGAAAACCTTGTTTAAAAAGCATGCTTTCAAGATACCTGCAAGGTAAGTTTTCAGTGTCCTTAACACAGCAACATGTTCACAATCAACTAAAGGTGTACTGCATCTGGTTTACTTCAGGAAAGTTGGGATCGGGCAGATCCAAATCTGTGGAGCAGAACCCCAAATTCTCAGACTTCAAAAATCTCTGGAGCCTACATTTCCCATGATGCTCTGACGGTAACACACTCTGTGCAAAAGTGTCTGATTGAAACCAGAAGAAGCTGTTTGAAGGCTCTCTTCAAAGCCACCAGACTCCATTGATAAAAACAATCATTTTGCAGAATGAGTCGGCAAGTTTGTGTTCTTGTGTGACGTTGTTTTAATTGGTTGAATAACATTCAATAATATTATGTAACACAATAAAAAAGAAAGATAAACAAATATCTACCTGTTGTTCAGTGAGAGCATAATGTGTCATTTCAGTTGGTCAGTTGGTCAGTTCTTCATGTATTGTTAGTTTACCTGTTTCTTTATTGACTCATCTTTTGTGATGCAAAGCTGGGCTGGTCTGCATGAAATCCCACTCATGGGTGTGTTAAGGTCTCTGTAATGTGAAGTATTTACATTTAGCCAAAGTCAGCTATTTGCCATGGTAAGTGTTTGATTGCAGGTGGGGCTACATAGTGACAGATTCATTAAATTCTGTGTAGCAGCTGCTAAAGGCATACACTGGATCCTGTATTTCCAATGATGCCTTCTGCAGAACAAAATGCTTTGGTACAAATATGCAAAATGCTTAGCATCAGCATTTCTCAAATGTCCCGACATGACCATGAGCACACATCTGGAAGCCTACATTCAACTCTTAAGACAAAAACTAAATACAACTCATCCAAAAAACAAAAGACGTTAAACTGTTTCCTTCAAAGCTACCAAACAACAATAAGCCAACAGCTCTTTTAACTGTATAACACTGGAGTTACTATTCTTCTTCTGCCTTCACTGGTTCATTTGTTTATTTTCTTGAATGACCTTGTCGTATTAGTTGGTTTGTATAGTTAAGAATTGTTTATTATATTAATCTTATTTTAATAGTACCTTTAAAAACGAAGCTTTACACAGCGATGTAACATACAGGCAAAAGCTAAGGAAGCCAAACAACATCACAACCCAACAACAAACAACCTGCAGCAAACAACAACAAACAATACACGAAACCCATGACACACAACAAAAAGAAGAAGGACTGGACTATTCTTTACCAAATCTAAATAATTAATTTAGATTTAAAAAAGGATTCAGTATCTGTGTGAAAGAGACCCAGACCACAAACACTGATTCATACATTAGTGCCTTTAAATGAACACAATGCTTTGCTTTCATCAGTCCTGATCATTGACTGTATAAATAATGGGCGTAGTATCCGTGACCTCACCCATCTGTTTCTGAAGTGCTGTTTTGAAGCCAATCGTCAACGGGAGCCATATTGGGTATGCTGGCTCAACCTAAATGCTGTCGAGTTAGTGTGAGGTAAAGAGGCGGGCTTTGAGCCTCCTTGCCAACAGCTTAAGTGTTCCCGCCTGTCAATCAAGTCAGCTGTGCCTCTCATAAAGGAAAACTTGTAATCTTAATATCTTTGACATTTCTGCATTGTGAAAAATTTACACCCCGTACAGTGTGTGCTGATAGAGAAATGAGCTATCCAGACTACACTGTTTTTGAACCAGCTGTAAAGATTGTCTTTTTTTAATTGGTGTGTATGTGGTTTCAGGTACTTCTAGAGCCAACCTCAAGAGGACACTCGAGGAACTGCAGTTTTAACACTCCCACATTGGCTTCAATTCTCATGGCCAGAGGTTGCCGCTTGGTCCTGACTGAACAAGAAATAACATCAAGTTTTCTCTTTTCAAAGCTGCCAGATTCCACTGACGAAGCAGTAAATGTAACTTGTAGAACGTGGGAGTTGCTGATCTACCCCTGCCTCCTGTGGGTGGCTAGATTGGGATGTTGTTGCTTTCATTTCTTAGCTGTTCTCTAATTCAGTTTCTGGAACACAACAAAGCAAAAAAGAAGAAGCAAAGCATTTTGTAACTGAAAAATCACTAAATATAGAATCAGGAGCAGACCTGTTTCTGTTTCATGGGTTTCACATATTTTTTTTCCTGTTGCATCCTCTGTTAAAAAAAGCTACACTGATCCCAGATTCACTGCATTGTGTCACACCTGTGGGTTGGTTTTGACTCTTAAATTTGAAACACATATATAGAGTACATTATACATGGATTTCAGCCCACTTCACGTCTGAAGTTAGTCAGTGGGGCTTATGAGAGACAGATTTGCAAAATTCTGTCCAGTAGCAGCCCCAACATCCTGACTTTAACTCCAAAATCACTAGACCATGTTTCCTACAATCTTTTGGTGCAAGCTGCAGCTGCAAAAGCTGGTTTCAAAGCCCCCACACAGCATCAACAGAACAGCAACCTGTCCTTGTACAGTGGAAGAGTTCCTGGTCTACCTCTGCTTCCACTGGTCAGTTCACTTGTGTTTCTGTGTGACTTTGTTGCATTAGTTTTTAATCAGTAAGATCATTAAATCATTTTGATTGGTTTATGAGTTTCACCCATTAAAGGTTGAGTTTGTTTATTATTATTACCCCCCCCCCCCCGGTTGTTTTATGTTAAAGCTGGAGTCAAAAGTGTAATCATTGTTATTTGTAATGTTGTCTATTCAACATCAGCAAACATGTTAATGCAGCTATAATTTTTTCTAATATCTCTACTTGTATTTGTTTAACATTGTCTTAGGTTGACAGGATTTGTGTACACTTTTTTCTATCTAATCATATGTGCATTGTTGATGCCACTATATAAAAGACGCTTATATCTGTATCATATACAATTATTGTATACTCCTTTGAATGGCAATAAAAAAGTAAAATGAAATAAAATAAAATAAAATAAAATAAAATCAAGGTTGAGTTTGGTGCCATGATCGTCGCCATCTTGGTTTTTCAGAGCCAGTTGGACCACATTCGGAGGATTATGTTGCAGCCATTACAGCCTGTTTCAAGCCTGCGGGCTACAGTAATCTACACCAGAGCACTTTCCACATTTTCAGTACAAAGTTGTGGAAATTTTAACCCTGAAATTGGACAAATAGATAAATCTAGCCAAAGTTTAAAAACATCTAGATTTGACCTTTTTAAAAATGTTCTGCACTAAATGAAATGATGTGTTAAAGACAAACCAGCAAGCAGTGCTGCAAATCTACGTCAGGAAATTTAATGCCTCAGGAAAATACGCTGCATAACATCAAGGATACACTGAGTGATGCTTTAGTTTAGACAGTTATGGACATCATGGGAATAAATTGCATTAGGCTCTGATACAATACTTGACATTATAAACAAACCATTCTCTGTTGGCTTTGCACAAATTTGATCTTCTCCAGGTTCCTCGGCATTCCTTTAAAATTCCGGACAAGGTTTATTTTCACATCCTGCAACATTTTAAAAAACTAACTATTATTTCACTTTCTGCTGAAAAGATGTACCGAATTATACTCGTATATTTCTCATCACCAAGCCTGGAGGAAAGGAGTGACTGTGTTGTGTTCAGGTGAGAAACTCAGAGCTGAGCTGCAGGTGGAACCCCTCCAGGTGTTCTTTGAGTTTCTCCCTCATGTTGAGAACAGACTGCTGCTCGCTGACTTCTGCATCACTGCATACACCTCCACCACTCTCTGTCAGGGGACCAAACTCTCCTTTAAGATCCACCTCAGACACCAGAATGGTCTGTGTTCCGTCAGCGACTCCCTCCTTTTTCAGAAGGTTCTGCAGTCCATCTTCAGCGGGGACAGGAACCAGAACCACTGGACCCTCAGCGCAGTCCTGGAGCCAAAACAGCTGCTGCTGCTGGCCCACTGACTCGGTGTCCCCCTCAGTTAGCACAAACTTCTGCTGCGAGCCTAAAAACTGCTCATGAACATCAAGCAGAGAGAGTCCAGCCGGGGCCACATGTTGCTGGTTTTGAGTTTGGAGCAGGACTGAGGATTTTTTACCTGAGGAATGGGTTTCTAAACCTTTTTCAGGTGGACTCCGTGACTTGGACTTCTCTACTTCTTTGACTTTGTCAGCTGTGCCACGAGGACTGTTTGCACTGTTTCTGTGAGAGACCTCATGCGCTGTGGGAGGTCTCCTTTCCCCAGTTTTTGACACATCACTTTTATCCTGCCCCTGTCGTTGTCCACAGTAGAAACAGCGTCCCCTCTCCTCCTCAGACCAGCTGCTGGGACCCTCTGACTCCATCTGGTCCAAACCTCGGTCCTCAAACTCTCCTGAATCCTCACACCTATCATTCTCACTGTCCTGTAGGTTACAGTCTCCTCGTCCTTGTCTCCTCTCCGCCCCTGGACTCAAGCTCCTCCTGTCCTTAAACACCTCTCTGGACACCTGCAGAGCCTGTTTGAGACGTTTGTCCTGCAGCCTGTGAACGGTGCTCCTCAGGCGGTTCTCCCTCCGCCGGGCTGCGTGAAGCTGACGTAGAGCTTTCTCCAGGCAGTCGATGGCCTGGTCGTAACGCCTCCTCCACAGCAGGGGGCAGAGCTGAGCGTAGCTGTGCTCCTTGGGCAGGTAGAAGCCTGGAGGAGGGGGGAGGCGTCTCATGTAGCGTGATGGGGAGATGGGACGAGGCTCTGGTTCTGGTTCTGGTTCTGGTGGGGGACTCTTTTCTTCAGGTGAGAGCTCTGAAGGCTCCTGAGATGGTGCAGGTGTGTTTTCATGAGTCTCCTCAGGTGCTGCAGCTGACCTTTGACCTGTGAGCTCTTCCGGAGGGTGACTGTTGTCCTTCTCTCTCTTCTCCTGGGTTTTCTCCTGGTCACATGAGCGCAGACTCTTCCTGCAGATAAAGTAATACGTTTCATCACACAGTACTTCAGTCAGGTGAGTGACAAAAAGAAACACCACTTCACAGGAGAACAGCTGGTGCTCAGAGTTATGTCAGCTGAATCACACTTTAATGTTCAACACTGAGCTGAGAATGTTGGTTCCTTTTTTTAAAGTTCAGTTTCACACCTCCATCAACTTCATGTTTACCTGTAGGATCTACTTGATCTGAGACTTTCAGAGTTCAACATCAAATAATTTCCAGCAGACTGCTTTCTAAGTGCTCATATAAGAACTGTCTTAGTTTTGCAGAGTGTTTTTTTTATTTCAAGTTAAATAATCACTAATGTAAAGTGGGAACAGAAAAAACAATACCTATTTTAATGTAAGTCAAGTATTTATGTGGCTGCAGGAACTGAGAGTCAGCACAGCAGGTCTTGGGACTGAAAGCATCTGAGGCTCTGTGAAAGGTGAAACCCTAAATCAGACTCTGGATCAGGGTGAGTTTACCTGACAGGAGCGTCCCCTCGTTTCTGCAGCCTCCCCGCTCTCTTGGGTTTGGTTGTTGCAGGAAGGTTAAACAATGTAGGGAAAGCATCTTCTCTCAGTCTCCTGATCCCACTGTGAGGGGGAAGAAAGGACACACCTTACACTGGAATCCAAATACTGGTAGTTATTGGCTCATATTTGGCATCAACGGTTAATAACAAAAATAAAAACAGATGATAATGATGACGTGTAGGGTTGGGCGATAAAACTGAAAAGATTATTATTGTGATATAATTTTCGTGATAGAAATATAACTAATGTTTAATCAAAGTTTGATAAGTTTAAATCTGTCGTTATATCACACGAGCACTGGAAAAGGGAGCAATAAATGCACATTAAACACTTAACATGTCGCAGGGATAGAGGCAGGCTTAAAGATATTTGGCACTGAATGGAAACAGCGGAAATGAACGTCTGCGACATGAACAAAACAACACCTACCAGCTCAAAGCATAGTGATAACATCCTCAACAACAAACGCCTCCCACCTTCAGAAGTTTGTAGATATTTGGGGTATTCAGTCATCAGAGCAGCGTGCACTGAAAACTGTTCTAAATACACGCCAGCTTTGATGGGCAAAAAACCTTTTGCTTCGTTTGAAAAAATATGACCCGCTAGAGCACACTGAAAGCAAGAAGTTATAGACCCAAACGAGTGCTGGTGGACCCTCAGCAAACACAGAGCAAGTAAGTGCGACCCATCAGCTCCAAAATCTCACATCAGAGTTTCCCTGTGATAACCATATCGCCCTGCCCTCATAGCATGTGTGATGCGTTTCATTTGATCTTGGGGATCGAAAACTCTGAGATGCAAGTCTGGTGATCGGGAACGCCCTCTTAATTCAGAATTCTTTCCCAGCTCCAATATCCGACTACTGATGTAAATGGAGCTCACCATAATCCCTTGATTGACCTGTGTGTGTGTGTCCTCACCTGTATCCGGTCAGTTCGAAGCTCTCAGGGGTGAAATGTTGAGAACAAAAGTAGACAAAGTCACTCTGAGGGTCCCACGAGTCAGCACGCTGTGAGTTTGTGATCCAAAGGTTCCTCCGAGTTGCTCCTTTGGGCAATCTGAGGATTACAGCAACAAAGATCAGGTGATCATGGTATCATTACGTTTATATCACATTTATCACTTTAAGTCCCTTCCTGGTCGAATGACAAAGAACACGTCAGACAGGCATTAAACCTAACATGGAGGGTGAGAGTAGAGAGCACGCTCCCCAGTGAGCTGCTGCTACTCTGTTCCTATACAGCATTTTTTTTTAAACAGAATCATAAAGTGCTTCACAAACAGATTTTAAAAAGTTTAAAAAAGAGTGCGTAAAGTTTGCACTTCCTGAGGCCAGGGCCTAAAGATCTGAGCTCTGTATCTGAACTCAAAACAGCCCTGTGTACTCGGAGTTGTCTGTTTATTAAATTAAATATAGAAAGTGATGCAGTTCATGTTGCCATGAAAACTAATTTTGAGATGTTGATGTTTATACCGCAGGTTGCTTCAGAAGTTGCTTGAATCTAAAGAAAAAGGACACTTCAAGATCACTCAACACTCGTCGTTATATTCTTTATTCAAACGTCAATATATGTTGAATTCAACACGTTATTAACACAGCTCTGGAGTTGTTCAGGTGCTGAAAATAGAGTTTAAATTTGTGAGATCAATTAGCTTTTTTCTGCTGACTGATAAATAAGTCGACTTTGAAAGTGTTATAAATAAAACTAGAGGAAAAGTTTATCACAAGAAAAACAGCAGGTCAGCGAAAGAAATGAAACAGTGCAGACAACACTTTCAAACAAAGTGGGTACACTGATCGAACCACAGAAATCAATGACTCCTGAAATAAAGATAAACATGACCACGACGTGATTGATCTGTGCCATATGCTCACTTGTGGAAGGTGATTCCAGCTCTACGACTCTCACGATTGTCCCGAGATTTACAGCCGCCTGCTGAGCAATGTCTGGGCATCTGCAAGAGAGACGGTGAGGAGAAAACAGTCAATATTCAATCCTCTGAGAGAAAGAGCAACCTCAGAGCAGTCACAGGTTGGTGTTACAGACAAAGTGTTATCATCTGTGTAAGCTAAACTCCCATGTTATTCTCCAACTACAAATACTGTAAGAGTCTGAACGCTGTGTGAACGTTGATAAAAATAAAATGATGGTTCATTTAAATGACAATAGAGCAAAGACAACACATCAAATGTCCATCCATCCATCCATCTTCCTCCGTTTATCTGGGTCCGGGTCGCAAGGGCAGCAGTCTCAGCAGGGAAGCAGTCTCAGCAGGGAAGCCCAGACACTCCTCTCCCCGGCCACTTCCAACAGCTCTTCTGGGAGGATACCGAGGTGTTCCCAGGCCAGCTGAGAGATAAAATCTTGCCAGCCCCTCCTCCAAGACAGACATGCCCTAAACACCTCCCCAGGGAGATGTCCGGGAGGCATCCTGACCAGATGCCCGAACCATCTCATCTGGCCTGATCCATCTGTCAATCTCCCGCTCCCTTTTGCACTCACTCGTGAACAAGACCCTGGGATACTTAAACTCCTCCGCTTGGGATAAAGACTCTCCTCAAATGTAGAAACTGAATGATGTTATTGTTATATGGAAATATATGCTCATTTTCAGTTAATAATAGTGTTTGAATGATCTGCAAACCATGAACATCTGCTTATCAACATCTCACACAGTTTTAGGAAATCTTTTTGGAACTGGGGTTTTAATTATGAGACCATTTCACACAAAAAATGTTAATTGACCAAAAATTGTGACTTAATTCATGATAAAATCCCCCCTGACTGTGGAACAGCCTGCCAGAGGACATCAGACTTGCAGAGTCAGTCCTGAATTTTACTTCACTACTCAAGACACACCTATGTAGTGAAGCTTTTATTTTGTGAATGTATTTCAATTGTTAATGTTTCACCTCTCTGCTTTCACTGTCAGTTTGCTTTTATTGCTTCTCTGCTTTTATTGTGCTTTTTATTGTTTTTGTGAAGCTCTTTGTCACTTGCATGTCTTGATAAATAGTACACAGAAAAACTGTGTATATGAAAAAAGGTTTTATTGTTATGGCCAAAATCGATACCCATAAATATAAATTCACAGATGTAAAAATGCATTCAGTAATGAGTTCAAATAAAACATTCCTTCTATTCAATGTGATGTTCCTCCCTCTAACATGAGGTATATTATCCTGTTCTCTTTACTCCTTACCTAAATCAACCATAAAAATGGTATACATTGCTAAGTGTACATAACATGTATATTACTCTTACTGTACACAGACAAGTTTGAAAATTATTTTCTGTTAAAATAAAAAGTCCAATATGTTCTCTATTTTAGAACGGAATAAAATATCACAGAGTAACTGTATAGTTCTCATAAAACCAGTGCCCTTCATATCTTTATTATCAGAATATTAATAATCTACTTTTGATCGAGAAATTGACTCTCAGTGAGATCTGGTTTCACCGCTAGAGGGCGCTGTTATCTTGTTGGCTGTTTTTAACTTTATCAATAAAGTTTTTACTGTAAGTGAAAAAACGTGTATGAAATGTAAACAGAGAGCAGCTCCACCGGGAGGATAAACCAGGCTTCATTAGATTTAGACGATCATCTTTGATATTAATATACAGCTGATGAAGGGATGTTTCTGTACACAGCTGTAACAGCTGGTTTCAGCTGTATCTCAGAGTCTCCTCATTATGACAGAACTTAAACCAGGCAGCAATTTATCGATGTCCCCATATTATTGTGAGACTCTTCAGTGAAACGGTGAGCACTTGTCGAACAGCAGCTGACAGCCTGAACACTAACTGTGGGCCTTTATTGAGCTAACAAGGAAGAAGCTTTTAATGACGTCGCGGACGTGACACAATTTATATTTAGCTAAATAAATTAAACATTACGAAACTTTACTATGAGCCAAAAACGTAGAAATATAAAAATATTACCACTGCGCAGCAGGTTTCGACCTCACGAAAATGGCTGACCTTTTCTTCATTCACCTTCTTCCTCCCTCTTTTTCTTCTTCTTCGTTTGAATTCCCCGTCTTCTTCTTTTTCCACAAAAAGCTTAAAGGCACAACAGCGCCACCAAGTGGACTACAGAAACTCAGCTTCAGCTTTGGACGTTCTGCTCGTCTTTTCCTTCCTTCCTTTTGAACAGTGGTGGACAAAGTACACAGCTTCATTACTTAAGTCAAAGTATAGATTCTGTAGGTCAAATATTACTCCAATACAAGTGAAAGTTGCTCTGTCAGATTATTTCTTGAGTTAAATTACTGACTTTTTTTTTTTAAATACTGAAGTATTCAAAGTACTTCTTAAAAAAATCTCTAAACGTTGTATTTCCACAATACACAGCTGGACGACATGGTGAAAAAACTTTTTCTTTTCCATCCTATATTTGAAGCCCTTAGTGGGATTTGAATCCCAAACGATCAAGCTGAAAGGCAGCGTTCTTATACATCACACCTCAGAGCTTTTGAGAGAATTTGGACCCAGGACCCTTGCATTGAAAGACAGCAGCCCTGTCCACTTTGCCTCTGCTTGCTTCTCTAGGTTCTTTAATTTATATCTTTATTTTACTTCAAAAGCACAGCTCGTCTCCTTTGTGTTGAGAACATTGTATGTTTATCACCAAACAGGTCTCTGTCCAGGATTTAAACCCTGAACTATGCCACGCCTGGTACCACCTTACACCACGCAGTACCAACCACCTCACCACAGGCCTGCCTGCAGTGCTTATCTGACTATGATTTAGGTGTTTTGATTTAAACATTTTATTGAGATACTTTAAAAGCACTTGTTAGACAGTGTGAAAAAAATGTATCCTCACATGGAAAGCCTCAGTTCAGGAAGTGAAGCAAGAATTATTTTGTTGATGATTGTCCGTACTAACCACCACACAATTGGCATGCCTATAATGATCAGAATTCACTCAGCACCGTGCACTGCACTTATTTTCATATTTATGTGTGTGTATCACACACAAAGTTGTGCCTGACACTTTTCAAACACAGTCAAGTTAATTGTGTCTTTGGCAGGTTAACATTTGAAGTCACTGTGTTTTACTTGGATTACATTTCATGCAGATTTGGATCTTTTATAAAGGTTTTTTTTTTTTTTTATTGGCTATTTTGGAAATTTTCATATGAAGAAGAGTCAATATGTAATAATGTTAGAAGCTGCTTCTTGCTATGGACATTATACAAGACACTTAATGCCAGCATTATCTTCAATATACATTTTTAAAATCTGGGATTGGAAACATAACATATTTCTAGAGACACTGGCCTTCAGAGATCACTCCGTCTCTGCCTTGCTGAAGTTAAAGGGTGATAAATTGAGACATACCTGTTCAATAATGTGCTCTACCTCATGAGGTCTGATTACTGTAAACTGCAAAAATATAAATGTAGAAAACACAGACGCACAGACGTGGTTGCATGAAGTCAGGCATTTCTTCCCTCCTTTATTAAACACAGGAACAGAACAAAGGTGATACAGAGGAACAACGCAGAGGGAAATCGGACTAAGACATATAAACATGAGCGAGGACACCACTGAGCGATAAATAAGCGACTTTATGACAAAGAGCACAGGGCACACATAGGATCAAGGAAAGATACAGCAGACAGTATAAAGGATGGGGGACGGACTGAGCTCAGATGATGTCCAGCAGTCTCTCTGACAGGACCTGGAGCTTCTGGACGTTTAGCTGAAACACAAAGAGCAAGAGACGGTGTACAGTCTTATCATAACTTAGTGAAACGCAGCACAACCCCTGTCCATGGAGCAAGTGTACCCTGCTTTCTATAAGCAACTAGCTGTGTTAAATACTTGAGTCTGATTTGTCCAACCCCCGTATAACAACAGTGATTTATCCTGAGGAGCAAGTGTGACAGCATGGTCATCAAACATCTCAAACAAACGTAGTACTGCTGAGCTGAAGATAATCGAACCCACTGGCCCTTAGCACAGTTTATGATGCACATGTTTTTACATGCTAATTAAATAAGTATGACACAGTATGAGGCTCCCTCTCACACATCAGTACTCACATGGAGGTCATGTCATTGAGGGCATGGTCCAGCTCCTCGCTGATGGCTTTGTACTTCAGTTTCTGTGCGTACAGCTCATCTGATGGTCCACACAGACACAGGAGAGGAAGGTTAGAGAGGAGAACAGAAACAAAGAAAGGCGGTGGTGTTTGAAGACTGAGACAGAGCTGATAATAGAGTTAAACCTGGAGTGCCTTGTTTCACAAAAATGAGCTGAAGCTGAAAATAATAAAATTAGCTTGTCTGATTATTTCTCCAGCTGTCCAGATGTTGATTTAATTCAAAGGGAGGAGATCTGACAGAAAAAATACTTAATGCTACATCATGTTATATTTTGTATGCAGCAGTGATAACGATTTTGTCATCAGAGGCCATTTACCAGTAATTTAATTAGCTTTTTTAAAGTGTTCATGATGTTCTTTTATGAGCATTACATTCTGACTGCTGTTTTCTGTGTAGCATAAGCACCATCTGCTGGGCAGAGTTGAGGAGTGTGCCTCATGTTGTTTTGACTTTTGCCAACATACAATGAATTAAGTCAGTTTTTAATGATAAAGTTTTATTTATCTATCTGGTATGTTTGACAGAGCCTCTGAATTTAATTTCAGACACCTCTGTGATGATTTTATTTACTGTAGAGTAACGGGCAGCTCAAACAGATATCAGACTTTATGCCTAGTTAGTCTCACAAAAGAGCACATAATCGATTCTAAACAGCTTATTACCTTGTGCATACAAAGTCTTTTTCTTGTGCTCACCAGAGGAAAAAGATCATCTTTTGGGCCAGAGTGTCACGACAGCACTGGCCAAACTGGAGCTCTGACTTTTGCAGGTGTGTGATATGAAGTGTGTTCACACTCATGAATGAATAGTGTTTATCAACCTTTTCTTCCCTTACTAATATTCTCTGCTTTCACTAATAAAATTAAAGTATCCCACATATGTTAATGTGTTCACACCAAACGCAAATAAAATCATGCAAATGAATAACATGTAAAGTCAATGTAAAGAAGCAAGTAGACACGAGTTCTTGTCAGGCGACACAAATTAAGTGAAGTTTGTGAATGGAGCGCTTTATACATGCATTATTTCTGAACGAAACAGGAATAAAGTTCACTTGGAGGAAAGTGAGACAGGAGGTTAGATTTTCGAAATCGTATTCACAGTTTAGGATACAGGAGTGACTGATCAGATTTCATGGGGGACCATAGCCACCCCTGGACTTGTGTTCAAAAGCTATGAGAGATTGGAAAAGTCAAAGTCGAACCTATCTTTGCTGAATCACATGATTTAGTACAGATGGACTAGATTAGGTAAAGTTACTTTAAAATAAAAGTGAAAATGAAAGCTGGTGACAACTATCTGAAATGCACATTCACTGTGAATGTTGAGATTTATCTCTTTGTACTGTGATTAAGCTTAATGTCAACAAAGGCCTTACCCTCCAGGTCATCGATGGTCTTCTCCAGCTTGGCCACAGATCTCTCTGCAAACTCAGCTCGAGTCTCAGCCTGAGGGGACACAACACAACACAACCTCAACCTCTCATCAGTCAAACACTAAAACAGACATCTGATACACAAAAAGACTTTTTATGTCCCAACAAATCGAACATTGAATTCAGTGATCACTCCAGCTCACCTCTTTGAGTTTGTCCGTCAGGATCTTGATCTCTTCTTCATATTTGTCTTCTTTTTGAGAGTACTGTGAGGAGATAAAAACATCTTCAGATGCTTATCCACATGAGAGCGATTTAACATGTGACCTGTATCAGCTCTTTGAGGAGTTTTAACTCTGTGTTTAAACTGTCTGTGTTTCATAGTGAGGCTGGGGAAATGTTCCACACAGAGATTAAACTGTCTCTCTTTTTACTTCTTTATTTTAAGTCTTGTTCAGGAACATTATCACCGGCTGCCTTGCTGTATTTCTAGTGGATATCATTAAGATGGACTTGAGCTTTTTGTTCAGAGAAACAGAGAGATAGATGTTCTTTCCTGATCTCAAAGTAGGAAACTGTTGAAAAACTGCTTGTTAGATTCAATACAGTCTGTCTTTTAAAAGGCCTCACACACCTGGATTCAAAAATCAATACATTTGACTGATAATCTGGGATTAAAGGATTCTTGATCTAGAGCAGATCCTGTATTCAGGACCTAGTCTCCATGATGGAGCATCTTTGTCTCAGAGGATGCTGTTGATCATGTCAAAGTCCAGCTGCTTTCTAAATCACAAGCTGCAGGAGGATTCAACATCATCGTGTGGCACCACATCAAAGTGTTAACATGCTGATGTGTGCTGTTAACTGGAGGAGATATTTATTTCCAGCAAATATTTCTACACTCATCAGAAAGGACTCTATAATGTGGAAGAAATCAGAGTCACTCTGTTTAAAGATAAATTCACCCAGGTCTCATAAATCCAGAGTGGACCTGAGAACAACAAATCCCCTCAGCTGTGGAGCATTCAGGACTAATCTGCTGTCAGCTCTGTGTCAACACTTTTAACTTCAGTCACAGGTCATCTGAGAGCCTCCATGACTGCAGCGCTGACATCTGTGCTGAAACACTCATCCAGCCTGTCAGGGTTACTGTGGGCCCTCAACACTGTCTGACAGGAGATAGGAGGCCTCCAGCTTTCCTTTCGAGTCATTGGTACTTTATCGTTTTGTTCTGGGGTCTGTCGGTACCAAGCGGCAACTTCCGGTCTAAAAATACGAGGAAGTGTTAAAAAATGCAGTTCATCGAGGATCCGCTTGAGGCTGGCTCCGGAAGTACCGAAAACCACACACACACTAATTCAAAAAAGCCGATCTTTACAGCAGAAATAAACATGTTTACAGCCTGGTGCAAAGACGAGTGCAGTCTGGATAACCAATTTCTCGATCGGCACACACTGTACGGGGCTGAATTTTTTTCTAACGTGGCAATTTTGAAGATATTGAGATTACGAGTCTTCCAATGAGAGGCACAGCTGACTTGACTGACAGGTGGGAACACTGTAGCTGTTGGCTCGGAGGCTCAAAGTCCGCCTCTTTACGTGACAATCACTCGACAGCAGCAATGTGGCTGCCGCTGACAATTGGCCTCAAAACAGCGCTTCAGAAACAGATGGGTGACCTCATGGATACTACGTCCATATTTTATAGTCTATGGTCGGTACCTTCTCTGCCTGAGCCTCCAGAGACTTCAGGTTGTTGGTGACGTTCTTCAGCTCCTCCTCCAGCTCTGCACATTTCCTGTTTGATTTCAGAGAGAGAGAGGAAGGAATGAAGGGTGTAAATATATCCTCTTACATTTAAAAATGGCCTTTAAAGTATAAAACAAGAGAAACAGAGAAACTCACGCCTCAGCCAGCTCCGCCCTCTCCTCTGTACGCTCCAGCTCTCCTTCTACAATCACCAGTTTACGAGCCACCTGCACAGAAACGATTCATATATATGAGATAACTCACTGAGTTATTGTGGATTAATCAGCAGCTGTTTGGCTGTTAACCAGTCATGAATCTACATCGGTCCTGTGACTCTGCAGACTCCAGAGGCTGTAAACAGAGTCTGACCTCCTCGTACTTGCGGTCGGCCTCCTCTGCGATGTGTTTGGCTTCTTTCAGCTGGATCTCCTGAAGCTCCATCTTCTCCTCATCCTTCAGAGCCCGATTCTCAATCACCTTCATTCCTCTGAACACACAAACACACACATCTTACATATCCCAAAGGTGTTTTAACACTCTGTGAGAAATACGTGAACTATGTACTAAAGTGACGGGTAATTTACCGTTAAAGCTATTGTGAGGGTTTTTTATCTGGTTATGAAACAGACTGAAATTCATCATGATGTCTCTATATGAGCTACAAAATCAAACCAGACCACCAGCGTTAAGATTAACATCCTCTATGTGTTTATTTGAATGTCTGGGACCTCTGCAGCGGGGTAGGTGTCCAACAAAGTGAAATACAGAAACAGGCTGTTTAGAGATTCACAGTGAGTGATCCTCTGACTGTTAGAGACAGCAGGACAAGGTTTTTACTCAGAAAACATCACTTACACATGAACAAGAGTAGACCAGGACAAAGAGGAGGGCTATCACTCTGTCCACAGGGGGTGCCAAAGTCAACACTCACTGAGAGTCCCTCACAGGAGCTTTAATGAATCACATGTCTTAAGTATCTGCTCATTGAAACTATCTTAGTTATTCTAAACTTAGAGCTGATTTTTATTTAGCTGGAAATAGTTTCATTTAAAGCCCCTGTGAGGAACCTGTGCTGGCTTTGGCGACCCCTGTGGACAAAGCGATAACTGCAGTGTGCTGTTAATCTTCTGATGACTACCTCATGTCAGGTGTGACAGGTAAATGATATAATCTGTCTTCTCTCTGATGCTCTGGTTTGATTCTGTAGCTAGTGCAAAGACATCTGGATTATTTCATTCTCTTTATAATCAGATACAAATCCTCACAGGAGCTTTAAGTTATTTAATTAAAAAAATGCAGTCTTGTTCATATATGCAGATAGATTTTATTCTGGCTTTATCTCCATAATGTCTTGAATGATGTCCACATAAAACACTTCCTGATTAATTAAAGTAAATCAATGTTTGCCAGAATAAAAACAGTTAATGTTGTGTTAAATGAAATGCAAACTGTTCACATCAGCTCCTGGTTTCTCTTTAGTTTGATTCTTTTAATGAGCACCAACATAAAAGTATTAGTAACTGAAAAAAAATCTCATAATCTTTATGTTTTTTAAGTATTTGTAGTGATGTTTTGCTTTGTTTTTGTTTGTTTCATTCTTCTCTTTAGGAGTCCTAAATTGTTCATTTTAGTAAGACACTTAATCTTTGTCGTGTACCGTCTCTATGAGCTCCTGGTTCATTCACGGCTTACTTAATTAGAAGAGGAGGCATTCAGCTGTTGACACACATGCGCGTCTGATTTATATCAAAGAAAGTTTCTCACTCACACTTTACTTTGAGAATCTGTCTGTCTCTCTCAGGACTGAACAGGCTGTTACAGTTAATCCATACTTTTAATAGGATTAATTATATTAACAGCATGTTTTTTACTGTGAGCTACTTTTGTCAGTCAGAGCTCAGAGCAACATTTAGCTTGTTGTCTTAGCTCTGAAGGTCTGCAGGGCACAGCAGTGAGAGCAGCTGTAGAGCTCTGACTCACATCCTGGTCCGAATAAATGTGCAAAAGTGATGAAACATGGAATTATGAGTTTTTAATGTTGTGTTTGATCTTTGATAAAATGTGTGAGCTCCTGTAAGGACTGGTTTTCTTCTTCACAAGTTTTCAGAATCTGCAAGATCAGGACAGGAGCTGAACAAACATTAATATTATGACTTTCTTCCCACTGGTGCTTTACCATGTCAGCATGCTGCAGTGATGCTCAGGTGAACTCTGTGATATCACTTCTGGGAGCTGTGGTGAAACAGGCCTGAAGCTTTGAATAAGAGTGAGCTGTAAAACGGAATCTTTACTCTTGAGCATTACTCTCTCTCTCTCTCTCTCTCTCTCTCTCTCTCTCTCTCTCTCTCTCTCTCTCTCTCTCTCTCTCTCTCTCTCTCTCTCTCTCTCTCTATCTCTCTCTCTCTCTGAACTAGTCCTTCACCTTTAGCCTCCCCTCAGGTAAAGAAAATTTCCATATTTTCTCATACAGCACTGATCATCAGTGCACATGGTGCTTCCAGTTATGAACAAAGAGACAGCCGTCACCTCTCGCTCTCATCTGCAGCTTTTTCCGCCTCCTCCAGTTTCTGCAGAGCTGTGGCCAGTCTCTCCTGAGCTCGGTCCAACTCCTCCTCCACCAGCTGGATACGTCTGTTCAGGGACGCCACCTCAGCCTCAGCCTGAGACACAGAGACACAGTGAGACACAAGATGCAGACTGAAGCTGGAGTTCTGAAGCTGCACAGGTGTCCTGTTTTGTTTTTTAATGTTAGCGCAAGAAAAGGGGGAAGATGTTTGTATTTTGTCTGGGAATAGTGCAAAAAGATCAGAGGCTTTTTGCCAGCAAAGTGTGTCATAAGTGTGTGGTTTAACTTTCTTATCTAAATGCTGAGTAGAGCTGATCCTGACTGCAGAGGTTCATAGTCTAGCTTCTGTTCTGGTTCTCAGCCGAGCTGACCAAGATCCCCTGTGAGAAATACACTGACTATTGACGAGTACCTCAAACAAACACACTTTAAAAAAACTAAACCACCCCTTTAAGAATGATGTGAATAATGCACTGGTGGGTAAATGAGGATTTAGCATAGCAGCCCTAGCTCCACATCCTCACAACGCCGGGCTGTCACACATCCTGTTCAGCGTGTGTGGGCAGAGTGATGATGTTTTCAGCTGTGACTCAGAATAAATGAAGTGTTCATTCATTAATGAGTCAAATAAGCAGGCTGAAACATTGTCTGCCTTCTTCAGTGGTATACAGCCACATGTTTAGAGCCCCACATGAGTCAAAGTTGATTGAATCTAAGATTATAATTCAGTAGTTTCATGATAACACCCCTAAGAGGACAGTGACAGAGTTAGTTCCTGTGGCCTGATGCAGTGACCTGAGGGAACAGATGATGCTCCTAAAATGGACTATGACCATTGTTAAGCTCACAGTAAAGTCTGAGTCTGACATCATGGTTAAAGAGGGACATGAATCCCCCAACAGCTGTGAGGGTCCACGCCGGGCATGTAGGGAATGGAATGAGGAGGGAATCAGACAGGATTGGTTTACAGGGCAGCATCACGGCTTTTATCAGAGCCTCAGGTCAGAGCGAAACACTGTGAGGTAGAGTGAGGACTGATCTTTAGACATCTACTGTGGGTGAGTGCTACTGTCTCCTCTGCCCAGTGACGAAGTTATTAAAAGAAAAACAACATTATATCTCCCACAGAGGAAAATCCAGTGCTCCATTTATCCAGGCTGACATTGCAGTGCAGAATGTTCTGGAAAATCTGCTCAAGCAAAGACAGTATGATGGTAAAAATGAGTTTAGACTGAGTTACTCACGTCAGCTGCCTTCTTGTCAGCCACCTCCAGCTTCTCCTGAGCATCCTTCAGAGCCTCTGAGTATTTATCCAGCTCATCCTCTGTCCCCTTCAGCTTCTTCTGCATCTGCAGGATCTCATCTTCATGCTGCAGAGGGAAGAAAACACACAGGTTTGTTTAAATGTACGTTCACAAGAATGTAATAAAACAACACCAGTATGCATCATGTGTGCAAAGGTTACAGTCCTCAAGCGGGCGGTCTTGGTTTGATTCCAGCCTGCGGCCCCTTTCCTGTACGACGCTCCCAGCTCACTCTCCTGGTTTCCTGCTGTGTACAGTGCCTCATCCTCGCTGAGTGAAGGCATAAAGGCCCCAAATTATACATATAAATAAAGGGAAGAAACCCAGTTGTTTACCAATGTGCAGTTTTAAGTAGCTGTTATCATTCCTCCTGTTCAGAGCAAACTCTAAGAGATCAGCTTCTGACTGCATCCATCCCCAGAGACTAAAACACAGTTTTAAACACAGTTAAAAACCACTCATCTGGGAGCAGATCTGTTGCTCTCAAAATAAACAAAATCATTAGACTATCAATGGTAAATAAATGACTGTTAACTTCTATTATCACCTGGCTGTGTAAGATACTTGATTCTGATTGGTCAAAACCTCATAACAGAATTTATTCAGATTAGCAAAAGCGACTACCTGATCACATATCTCATATCGAGTAGTCTGTCACATTTCCCCTTTGCCTGTTGACACTGTGGCAAAACGTTAGCTTCTGTTCGCATGCTAAACCAGTCAACAACATAACGTATACTTTTGTATTATATTCTGTCCTGTAATCCGGAGAACAACAGGAGAGCTGTATTCATAAATTATTTTTAAACAGATATTTTGAGTATACTTGTTTATGTCTTAGGTTGCCGGGTAACAAGCAGGATAATTAGCAAAACCACCTGCTCACTGTACATTATCCCCCACAGAGGTTTAACACTTACAGGTTTATGGTTCTTGACCAGTTCTAGCTTGATACACTACACTAAATGAAACATGGGTGTGAAAGATGCTTGGGTAAATAGAAGCAAAGTTTCAGTTGCTCATATTTCTGACCTGTGAGTGTTTGTCTGCACTGATCTGCACCCTGATTAAATAATCATCAACCAATCATTAACCATCAAGTAGTTTGACTTGTTCCTGGTTTCTCACTCATTCCTCAGTACCCACAGTGTTTCCCTGCTTCTTTGTTTGGACACAGTCTTACATGTAAAGAAGAGGGTCGCACTCCAACCCTACAGCTGCTATGCACACTGCAGTGGTACATTAAAGCATAATTCAGGATCCTCAGGTACATCTTCAGTCATTACAGGGTCCAGGATGTCTTAACTTTGTTACTGAAACCAAAGTTTTCTGTACATAAGAGGACAGGTTGAATTTTTCTGATGCCAAATCTATCTAAAAAAAAATCTGAGCTTTTCATCATCCCTTATCAACAGCTCCTTTATTCTGCTGGAACGAGACATCAGGTGTGCATATGCATGTGTTGACTGTACTCTCACATCCAGATGAGACCATCTCCTCCTTGATTTATTTTCTCCATCACACCGATGCTTGTGTGAAGTGAGTTACTTCAGCAGAGGCATCTGGTGTGTTTCTGCTCTCCCTGCAGGCACGTGGCTGGTTGTGATGGCTGTTTGTTTACCCACATTGTTGGCGGGCGATCTGACCTTCCCGGTGATAATCCATGGACGGATGGTTTAAATGTCGCTGGGGTCTTGATTTCTTGCCATAGTGACAGAATTTGCAAATCTCCATGTCTCCACAGGTGTTAACACTGAAGGAACTCCTGCTCTGTTTCATCTTGTGTGGAGGAAGGTAACATTAACCCATGTTAACTTGTTTGTGAGGAAAACGCGACAAGTAATGCTGAGCCAAAAGGCTGACTAACTCTGCCTCAGTTTGGGAACAACTCTGCTTACTTTTCAGTCGCTTTGTTTTGGACGAATACTGTCTGTCCATCTCTCATCCCTCTGCTGCTGTTGCTGTGAGTGACAGCTGGCCTCAGTCATGAGGGGGCACTCACTTTGCAGCTAAGTTGCCCTGTTCACTTATCATTAACAAGTATTGGCATTTAAAAATGTAGCCCCCAAATACGAGACGATTTAAGATGTACAAGTTGGGTTTTTTCCTAACACTTTGACTGGTTGAGTTCTGCTTTACCAATATGGCTGTTGCTGCCGATTGGCTTCAAAACAACACTCGGGAACAGATGGGTGATGTCACGGATATTACGTCCATTATTTATACAGTCTATGAGTAGACCGGTAGACCGTATTCAAACAGTGGCCATTTTCAGGTGACGTCACTCTCAGGGTTGGAAGTTTGAGCAGTGTCTAAAAAAGTCTTGTGAAAAATACAAAACTTTACTTACTGCACAGAAATCAGCCAATGAGTAGATTAAACTCTCAGGATCCCCCGTAAAAAAAAGAAGAGTTTACAAAAACTGGTCTGAGGACACCTACAGAGTTAGACCAGAGTCTGTACACCATTCTGTAAATGTCATTTTTTGAGTTTTGCAAAAACTTTATCACATCAACATTAGCACCATTAAATGTTCAGCTAATAAACCAATTTGTTTGTTTAAGTGTTCACAAGATGCTAACGATAAAGTTTCACTAAAGCCTTTGATGCGACAGTAACTTAAACAGAGAGCTACACAGCTAACGTTACATTAGCTTAGATATGTCCAAAAAGTTTTACCTCAAGCCTCTTGTTGGTATATCGAATCGAGACCTTTCCTATACCTGACTTTCAAAGAGTAACTTTGGCTAACACATGGCTTGATGCTAATATTAGCTGTGTTTTGATGGTAGCTAATATGTTCACATCTTAAAATGTGTTCCGATGTCTCTGGATTTTTGTTTTTGTCGTCTGATATCAGTCGGTTTGCAGTGAAATGATAAAAATTAGTCAGGTTCTTGATTTTATATGACTTACAACTGAAGCAGTAAGAGATGCTCCCAACATTCTTAAATGGCCGACATGTGAATGCCGTCTATGAAGAGATGGAATGCCACCAAAGTAGAAGTCCATGTCTCTGGTCTATATTGATCTAAAATATGGAGGCACTCGTCGGGTCTTCAAGCTGTACACGTTGGGTGGGTTCAGGTCCAAGTTTCAACCCACATCCATCCTTTGTATAGACTCTGTCTTTAGATTTATCCATGATAGTTATATTTCTGAACACAGTTTAAAATTAATACCATGAAAAAGCAAGATGAATTGCCTTTGATAAAATAATGAACTACTTTAACTCAAAACTTTCCAACAGATTCAACTTTTTTCTCGTTTTTTTTTTGCACCTGAGTTCCTCGCCCACCTGTTTGCTCCTGTCCTCGGCTGCCTTCTTGTCAGCCTCTGCCTGCTCCGCCTGGTCCAAGGCATTCTCCTTGTCCAGCTTCAGCATCAGCATCTTCTTCTTGATGGCCTCCATCTTGACTGAGGGTTACCGGGCGTCTGCAGCCGCACAGAAAGAGAGAAGAGGAGATGACAAAAGGGTGTTGAGCGGCTGACCTCAGAGAGAGCCTGACAGACGGGTGGAGACGGTAAACTGGGGAGGGAGGACTTTTATATAACTGAGGAGGAGGAGGAGGAGGAGGAGGAGGAGGAGGAAACCCCACCTCTGAGCCCCTCATAGCTGCACCCTCCCTTATCCAACACTGTGATAACTTGTGAAAAGTAAATTTGTGCATTGAGAACATGTTTGCATGGATGCTTCTTTTATTGTTTTAAAGACAAAATAAATCCTGAGTTCATTCTGCTTTGAGTCTGGATTTCTCTTAGAAAGTTTGCATTTCAAACAAAAGGAAATGTGGAAAGAAACAATACAGAGACAGCTTTCATTTCGTGCTTTAGATAACTACAGTCCCTAATGTGTTCAATAAAAGCATGCAGCGAGAGTACAAGTTTACCCTGACCAGAAAAAGTAGGATGATAAAGACAAATGCAAAAAGTACCCATTCACATTTTTTCTTTTCAATCCCAAAGACTTTTCTAACTTCCATATTTAAACTTCCTTACTGTCATGTCCACTGTGCACAACAAGGTCTCTGGAAATCTAATCTCTATCTGACACTATTTAAGTTTACACAGCAAGATGTGATGCTGGATTATAGCCTTTCAACAGCTGATACCTGTTCATAAGTGAGATGAGGCTGGGATATATTTATCACAAGCAAGCAGCTACCAGTCTCAAAACATGGAGCCAATCTTGAGATGGGAAAAACTGCAGTTCCTCGAGTGATTACTAGAGGCTGTCTGCAAAAGCCAAGGAAACTCATTGCGTCACATCTTCAAGTGCACGTCTTTAAAGTGGAAAGAAACATGTCCACAAAAATAGTACAAAAATCAGTTTTAAGTATGTAGCTCATTTATTTATGTGCACACACTGTTTGAGGGGGAAATTAATACAACCCATCCATATTGATTTTATCAGGACTGAGAGTTATGCATACATTTGTATAATAAGGGGCGTGGCTGAGTAGTTGCACAGGTTGGTGTGTGAGTGACATCACTGAGACTACGTCCATGTTACTTACAGACTATTATCACATCATATGGAATATAAAAGAGAGGAAACAGCTGAGAAAAATGAAAGATAAAAATTCAACACAAGGTGTTTTCTGCTCCTTTTAAAACTAAGTGATGTTCATGTATTGGCTGAGTCACAGATTACAGATTATTGGTATGTTTTCATACACTTTAATGTTTGTATATATTTGAAAACACTTATTATGTCCAATACATGACCCAAGTGCATTCTATGCTCTCACTGTATGTCTCTTTTATTAAGGTTTGGTATGGCCTTTTTTTTAAAGGGAATGAGGAAATTGAGAGTACATTATTTTAATATAAACTGATCCAAATGTTTGATGGTTTTAGCGAACAGATTCAGACTAACCTCACGCTATTCAGAGTGATTTAAGACTCTGATCTTCATTAATTAGTTGATAAAGATCTCTGGAAACTTTTCTTTGACTTCTCTATTTTCATTTCAGTGAAAGTCAAAGAGCTTCTTTCAATCAAGCCACATCTCTGAGGTCTTTGAGTTGTTCTCCCTTCAAATGTGCTTTATTATTAAATCTGACTTTTACACCTTTTCTGTTTAATGTTCCTGACTTTTTCCATCTGAGTAAAAAAAGCTTCTGTTTTGTTTCCTCTGAGTTGTGAAGCTCTCTGCTCCTGTTTTTATTCTCTATGTCATTCAGTAGAAATGTCAGATTTATCTTTTAAGTCTGGCTCTTAATTTGAAATATCATTAAAACCAAGATGAAATCATAATTTATAATGTTATCTTATTTGACTTGACTGATTTCTAATATTTAATTTTTCCTAGTTGACATTTTTATTTAAAATGCTTTAAACTGTTCCTTTTTTTCCCTATTGATTTATTTTAGATTTTTTTGCAGAAAGAACTTTGTCTGAGTGTTGGTGTGAAATGTGTGTTATAAGGACAGAATAAAGAGCTCCTCTGAAACAATAGGCACATTTATACTTTTTAAAGATATAGATTATTTGGGTATATTCATTTCAGCAGAGGCAAAAATGGAGAGGATCAAGTTGATAAGTTATGTGAGCAGCTGAATGGCAGGAAGTGATGTCATGTCTCTGGCTCTCTGTTGATGAGGATGATGTGTCATAAATACAAACACAAAGATAGAGCTGGACTCTTATGGCAGTGATATGTCAAGATGTTACAGTACAGGATAAATCATCCACAGCTGAGATTATAAAAGATACATTTTAAACCAGATATCATGTAAGTAAAACTTACATCATATGTCACTCTTCTGTTTTCTTTGTGTTGAACAAGGCCGCCATTATTTACTTTTCATATTGTCTGTTCTGTTTTGTGTTTAGGAAGTTATCTATTTATATTTTATTTACATGATCAAACATCCATCAGTCAATCAATCAGGTCATTTATCTATTTAAGCATGTAATATCAGGGACAGAGCACATTGATCAACTTGGCATGTTAAAGTGCCAGTTTGTAGCCATTAGCCATTGCATCCGTAGTCCCCGGCAGGTTGGTGGAACACATATTTCTGAATGTACATCCAGTATGTACATGGAAAGTAAAAAAATCAACATAAAACCAAACAATATAAACAATACATTACTTTATAAAGACCCCCATGTAACAATACAGTAAATACGATATGTTTATGCTCAAGACCAAACCAGGAGTAAACTGACCATTAGAGTTAAAGTGCTAGGTGCTGTTTTATTGCACATGATCTTTGCATGAATGAATACGTCTCTAACTGCAGACTCTGGTATCAGAGCACAGAGAGAAGTCAAGTTCAATGTTGGTTTGTTTGTTTAATTTTATAATGTGAGTCATATAAGCTGAGCTAAGCTAGCCAATTTTAAGAAGGCTACAGAGCAAAAGTTTTACTGTGGAGGCAGTTCAGCCTGTGAGTGGTACAGACTAATTTTAACTGAAGAAATGCATTCATCTCCATACTATTAAAAGCATTCCATACTAACAAAATGCATATGTGGCAAAAAAATATTTACCTATTCAGTATCATATTACATGCAAGAAAATGTGAAGGACGTCGCTTTTTATGCTGTTGTATTTTTTATTAGGTTTTGACCAATCAGAATCAAGTATTTAACACAGCCAGGTAATAATCTGCAACAACAACCTGCTCACAGCACTTATCCCTTGTAAGTAGATTTTAAGGATCATTTTTCCTCTCAGCTTGTAAAAAGCCTGTGATTATCAACACATTTTACAACTCTAGAAAAAATAAAGACATTTTCTTTAAAGTTTTTTTTTGGCCATATATTAGAGTGGACAGCTGAAGGAGCAGACAGTGGGGCAAAAGTGTTGTTGCTGGGAATTGAGACAGCGCCTGCTGTGATGAGGACTATAGCCTCTGTTATTGGGCGCACACTTAAACCACCACGCCAGACGGCACCCAGACAAAGACATGGTTAATTTTATAAAGGTGACAAAAGCAAACATTATTTATTTTATCTATACATTGTATGTACAATCAAATAGAAGAAATATGAATTACGTAGTGAGTTCAAATCTAAGACACAAAAAAAGCACAGATGAAAGTGCTGTCAGTGTTTTTAAGGTAACTGAACGTCATGTATTTAACCACATGAGGAATTCCTCTTCACTTTTTCACGCTGACAGAAAGTAAGCGACTGGAATGGATGAGATTCTTCACATTCAGAGGGAGAAATGTCTTTACCCTGAAAAATCAGATAACTATTTTAAAGTCAAACCAAATGTTCTCCTTCAAGATCTCCATCTTCAGTGACTGTCAGGATGCTCCTCTGTGCTCACAGAGTGCTTCCCAGCATTTATTCGTTATGAACTATGAGAAAACAGAGACAATAGAAATGGACAGTAGGCAGGAATGCCAGGCTGTAACTCTACGCCATCACCTGTCTGTAGTGTCTATAAGCGTCTCTCTCCTGGGGATAAACGGGGTTCAGAGCCAGAGTGGGGGTATGTCAGATATTCCCCCCTTTGGGCCCCCACAGGTTATTAATAAACATCTTTTGGCTGACATTGTCTCAGGGATTAGAATGAGAGACTTCAGTGTCTGCAGCTGACACACACACAATGACACACACAAACACACGAACACAGACAAAAGTACAGAATTATTGCTGACATTCTGTGTCTGAGTTTGTGTTTTACAAATTATCAGAGTTCATCTTTTCATTTCATTAATTCCCCGTCAAACCTTCAATAATGTCTTTGATGTCAGTTACCCCTCATAAGCAAATGTGTTTGTGTTGGTGTTGGTGTTGGTGTTGGTGTTTGTGTTTGTGTGTGTGTGTGTGTGTGTGTGTGTGTGTGTGTGTGTGTGTGTGTGTGTGTGTGTTTGTGTGTGTGCGCTGAACGCTGACCTTTTCTATTACAGGGTCTGTAGGGTTCATGTTGGCTGACCGGTGGGCCTGATGGGGCTCATATACTGTATATGGTGTCAGGGCTTCAGGCTGGCATTAACAGGAGGGGCCTATTAATAATTTTAGGAGTTGTTTATGGTTCATTATTAGGAAGTTAAATCTGAGACACTTAATCCTCACAGGAATGGTTTTTAGAAACAATTTTAGATTTTACTTTTAAACAAAAGGGACTGTGTGTTGTTTTACAGGGTGGAGTGTTGGGAAGTTTTAATTCTAAAACTGTTTCTCTCAAAGACATAGTTTGTTTGCAGATACAAACAAACAAAGCTAAATGTTTAATTATATTATTCAATGACCATGGCTTTATTAGTCCCAGTGGGAACATCCACAGAATTCAAAGCAATTTATTATGCTTGTAGAAATTGTATTTGCACCACAATCATTTCCCTTCTGGAAGTTGAAGGCAAGATCTTGTTCTTTGTCTTCGCCAAAAGGATGACAGCGAACATGACGAAGAACGAGTACACTGAATCATGACTCCAAGAAGGCGTCATCCAAAGCCTAACTGGGTGTTTCCGACCACACGGGTGTCCTTAACTGGATCCTGAAGGCCAAGGAGAGCACAGGCGGTCCTCGAGTTATCTTTGCCAACGTGTTTGTATCAATCCCTCACAACCTCATTAACGCAGCTACCGTGTCCCTCACCACATCAGGAAAATGATCACCAGCTGCTTTCGAGGATTCAAGTTACATTTCAAGACAAACCATTTCACGAGCCAGCTGCAAGACCTGGAGATGGAAATCTTAATCCTTCTCCCATACTCTATTTATCATGAGAAGGAACCTGCTCGTAACAGAGGCAAAATAAATCCAAAGAGCCTAATCTAGGTATCCGGGTTAAAGAAACCGGGCTAATCCAGTATGGTTTCCTTTTGAACCAGGATGTAAACGTGTTTATTTCTGCTGTGAAGTTTAAAATTTGAACATGAGACTCTATTAGGACTGGTAACAAACTCACTTTAGGAGACAGCCTCTAGTGGACACTGAGGGATGTGTGTGTCCAGCCTTTTACGCTGGAGTGGTCCAAATGAAGGTCTGACTAGCATGTCTACACACACAGGAATGAATCTCATTTATTCACTATTTCTGTCTCCACTATTTCAGCCCCAGTGACTTTTTGTTTCATTAGCAGAAATCGATTTGGTGGGCTGCCATGGTCAAGCAGTTTGAGTTTTGTACCTGATTTGGAAAACTTTTCTTCACACTGAGTTAGAAACACATCAGAGTAGTTTGTCATATGAACCCTGGAATTACAAAAGTACTAGTAGTAGATTTTGAGGGCTGTTGAGTTTACATTGGGGTCTAAGAGGCTTTTTTTTAGTTTTAGTGATGAAACGTGCGTGTACTAAATTTCAGAGATCTGGACTGAAAATGTTCTTGGGGTTGAATTACTAAAATCTGAGGAAGGAAATAGCGTTCAATCTGGTTTTATCATTATATTTATCAGTATTACAAAAAATAGACACTTCCTGTCTCAGAGTGATGCAGAAAGACCAGTCCATGCATTTGTTACCTCCAGGTTGGATTAATGCAATTCCCTTTTATCAGTCTGCCCTAATAAGTCTCTAAAGACTCTTCAGCTGGTCCAAAACACTGCAGCTCAAGTACTGACTAGCGCTAGCAAGAGAGAGCACATCTCTCCAGTGTTAGCTTCTCTGCACTGGCCCCATAAAATCTAGAATAGAATTTAAAATCCTTCTTCTGACCTAAAAAGCTCTTAATGATCAGGCACCTTTGTATCTTAAAGAGCTCATAGTCCCCTATTACCCCTCTAGAACACTACACTCCCAGCATGCAGGCCAGCTATTTGTACCTAAAGTCTCTAAAAATAGTATGGGAGGTCGAGCCTTCAGTTATCAGGCCGCTCTCATTTGGAATCATCTACCACTCTACTTTTAAGAATAGGCTTCAAACTTTCCTTTTTTTTGATAAAGCTTAAAGTTAGAGCTTGCTCAGGCTTGGACCAGCTCTTAGTTATGCTGCTATAGGCTTAGACTGCAGGGAGAACTGACACACTGGGGACCCCCCCTATCTCTGCCTGTCACTTGCTTTAACTCTCCCTGTCCCTTTAAAGTTACTAACCATAGATATTCCTGAGCTCCCTTGTCTCGTAGGTTCCTCTGAGCCGCTGCTTTAGACGGCCTGCTGCTGTGGATGTGCCAGACTCCAGCGACTACAACCACTATATCCTCTCTCTCTTTTCATCTCCTCTATCCCTCTTTCTAACCCCAATGCAGTCGAGGCAGATGTCTAGCATGAGTCTGGTCCTGCTGGAGGTTTCTGCCTGTTAAAGGAAGTTTGTCCCTGCCGCTGCAACTTGCTAATTGCAGCAAAGTGCTCTGCTTATGGTGGATTACAGTAACTGATCGACAACGGGAGGTTACTTTAAATTGAAAATAGATGTGTGTGTGTGTGTGTGTGTGTGTGTGTGTGTGTGTGTGTGTGTGTGTGTGTGTGTGTGTGTGTGTGAAGGTTTTTTAATTACAACACCGACTGTGGACAGGGACAGACATCGGTTGTTCCGGTCCTGTCAAAAAAGTAACCCAGTAAGGGGCCCCTGCTGAACATGGGCCTTGGGGCGGCCGCACCCTCTGTCCACACGGTCGCTCCGCTTATGCTTCACACATTTCCCTTCGTTAGAGAAAGTCAAGATTCCCCTGGGAGCAATTTACCAATTCAGGACATATTTAGAAAAAAAGTCTGATGGAAATGTACAGAAATATGACCGACATATTCTGACAACATGTTCAACCATTTTGCATGTGAAGACTTGTGCGATGAACTAATGCCTAAATGTTGTGGAGGGTGAGACTATTCAACAGAGACCCATTATAATACATTTTGATCAATATGACATAAGCACTTGATAATGTAGGAAACTAGGAATTATACACATAATAATTTGCATGGATGTCACCAAAGCAATTACAACTTGTTCAAAGAAATGAGAAACTGCTTTTTTGATGTGCACAAGTGACGCAATGATGTGAAGATTGAATAAGTAGTTTTGAGAAATGTACCAAAGCGACTGAGAAAAACTGTAATAATAGAACATAGAGTATGGTCTAGACCTGCTGTGTTTGTAAAGCGACTTGGGATAACATTGGTTGTGTTTTGGCGCTATATAAAGACTGATTGATTGATTGATTGATTGATTGATTGAGTTCAACCTGTGCTCATCATGGTGTTGCTGTCTCACCTTTAAACACAAAGTTACTGTAAAGCATTTCTCCAAATAAATACAGAAACAAATCATGCAGCATGTTTGTATTACATGTTTAATATTTGATGAAGTATTATAATTCACATTAATGAAGAATGGTGTGCAAACTAAAGTACAGCCCTTTTTCAGATTAGGCATTTCACAAGTATAGAATCTGTTCAAGTTATAACACCATCTACTTCTTAAAGTATCTCATACATCTCAATATTTCTTCAGTTTCCACCAAGGAGGGTATCAAACCTGCCTCGAAACACACACCAGCAGGTGTCACTTAGACATCATCTTAAATACATTCATATCAGAGAAGAAGACGCACAGCAGAAAAATTTAGAGTGTAAAGTTCACATTAATTTTGCAGCACAGAAAACATCTGCATAACTCAGAGACGGTTTCCCACAAATCCACGCTATTTACATTAAATACACTGACAGCTTCATCCTGAGGACAATATGAGATAGATAGATAGATAGATAGATAGATAGATAGATAGATAGATAGATAGATAGATAGATAGATAGATAGATAGAGCCAGTTTTCACACATAATAATCTTTTATGGATAAATTCACAATAAAGCTTAAAGTTTATTTCTATTGCAGTCTTGAGAAGAAGTTGAGGGAGGGTTTAAAAACATGCAGAACGATTCAGCCAAACACTCTACAGACTGAAAACTACTTTAACAAAAAAACTTAAGCCCCTTTGAGTCCTCAGTCTTTCAGAGATCCTCATCTGGTACCTTTGAAATGATAACGCTGCTTTCCTGTGTCGCACTGTGAGACGTTCATTAAAGATCAATCCAGGTCTATATAGATTATAATGACAGGTATCAGTGGCAACACAAAGAAGCTGGAACTTGTAAAATATTCAACTCTGCATGGATATTTTGATCCGCACATCCTCCCCAGATAATGTTCACTGTAAAGAAAAGTCTATTCTTTGTGATTTGATTGTTTGAAATAATCCCAGATTTCTGACCAAATAAAACTTAAAGGTTAACTATCCTCTCAACCACCATGTAACAAATGTTCCTTCAAAGTTAAGTCTACAAAGCATTGCCTCATTGTCGGAAATCTTTATCTTGAATGGGACGAAGATTTCCAAAAGTGTTTATCTTTTGTGTCTTTAACAACCACAGCAGGAATCTACCCGACAAACAGACGTCTGAATCCTTCCTGTAACAGTCATTTTTAAAGGTTTGGAAGGCACTGACCTGTAATCTTTTTAAGGACTGCAAAAAGAGTTGTCATATCAGGAAAATGGAAGACGATGAGATCTTTTAAATATTGTCCAGTTTGGAGAAAGGCTTGTCAGAGAGGGTTTGACATTCTGTAGTCTGTGCTTCTAACATTCAGGCCTGTCTTTAATTCTTTTATGAATTTACTTAAGTTTGATTTAGTCATATGACACTGCTCTGTTTCACTTCACATAGGGATGTAACGATACATCAAGAGACAGTTGAAAATTTGTGCATGTGAGGGACGAATTAAATCAGTGAGATGAAAAATGATTATTGGTACACTTTTTGAAAAGGAGAGGGCGCTGTCATCCTTTGACTTCCCTTGCTTGACGTCATTACGTCCCTTCTGTCTGTAGCTGAATAAAGGTGTATAGACATAGAGGCAGCAGGTGAAGAGGTAACACAGACGTCCAGGTATCACACACAGAAGATACCAGGATGGCCCGACAAAGAGATCAGACCTCCATTTAACATTTTTATACATTATACATATTAAGACTGACATCTATCCATAAACTAGGTGTTGATCTCTCTCTCTGCTCCTGGTATATGAGTGGTGAGTACTGTCACCACACCTGGATGTTTTCTCTCTTACACTCCCCTTCATCTTGCACTCCATTAGAAGTCACACCCACAGCTTGAAGCAGCTTTATCGAGGTCTAGCGATCTGATAGGACAGACTCCCCTCACTCCTTCCAAACAGGGACTTTATGTAACCAAGGTTAAAAATAGTAATGAGCTCTTTATATAAATTATCATTGAGCAGACTCACGGGATGAGAAGTTCTCCTCATCTTCTTTAGTGGATTTTTTTCTGTTGTAATCTTATTATTTTCAACCTAATGTTAAATTCAAATTATTTTTTACCGACCCTGTAAATATAAAACACTTTATAATCAAATAAAATCATACTGTTTTCAAGACAGGAAAGTGGTAAATTAGATCCTTGATATATTGTAAGAGTTTAGATTTTAAGATCTGAATGATTGTTTTGTTTATATCTAGATAAAGGCAACTTCTGTCTGCTCAGGTTATAACACAGGACTTCACTGAATGAGGAAAGATAAACAGTGTTTAACCTGGTCAGTAAACCAGCATCAGTACAGACGTGCAGATGGAGAGTCTAAAAATGCCTCTCTCTTTACACACAGAGGTCTTCAATCACAGACTGTATAAAACATGGACATAGTCTCTGTGATGTCACCCATTGGTTTTGTTTTAAGTTTTGAAGCCCATCATCAGTGGCCATATTGGAAATACTGACTCAGCCTAACTTTTGGTCGACCTAGTAAGAGGCAAAGAGGCGGTGATAAGGCAGGCTTTTAATCTTGATGTCCTAACATCTACAGTGTGTCCGCCTGTTTGTAATGTCAGTTGTGCCCCTAATTGAGCAAAACCTGTAATCTTAAGATCTTCTAAACTACTCACTTCACCCCCAAAATTTCACCCCCGCACAGTGTGTGCTGATAGAGAACTGAGCCATTGATACAGAAACAGAGTCTTTTGATCCATGCTGTAAACACATCTATCAGCTTTCTTGGATGTATATGTGGCTGTCAGGCTTTTGGAGCTAGCCTCAAGAGGACATTCGAGGAATTTCAGTTTTCAAAATGTCCTCATCTTGCTTAATTTCTCACAGCATTAAGTTGCCACTTGGTTTAGAAAGCACTCACCGGGCAGACCTTCTATAAGATTGTGCACACAGAGAGGAAATGAGTAGGATGAGGATGTGGGGATTGGTTTGAGAAAAGGCCCTGCTCTGGAGGTGACAGAGAGAAACATAACAGTTATGACAACAGAGCTTGTGTCTCCACATGGGGTGCTAACACATCCATTTCACTTATTTTAGCTGTTTTCATTCACTCCTGAAACTTTATTAGGAATTTCTTTTTGTGTTCTTTCAAAATAAAAGCCTGTTTGTAATCAGAATAGGAAGTAAAGAAACCAAGGCATACAGCAGTACAAAGGCTAAATAAAAGTCTCACGATGGTTTGATCAGACACTCTTTAAGGCTGGGTCGGAAGTTCTTCCACTCTTAAAAAAACTAATAAGAAAATCATATCCTGAACCCAGCGTTGTGAATGGTATTGTACTGTGAAGTGAGTGTATTGTTACATCCCCATATGGACACTTACAGGTTTTCCTTCACATTTTAAACTCTGTTCACTAACCTGGATTACTAAGTCATAAAATGATAAGAGGAAGTCAAACAGAATAATTACTGAATATCAGGATTAACACTATGCCTTTGTGTTGAGACTGAAATGATGTCAGTTTATGGCTGTGAATCTGTAGTCTCAGCTTCACTGTAACACTGTCTCAACACACTCTGGATATTTCAGGCATTGTTAAATAATTTATTGCCAGACAGTTTGTTGGATTGCTTTTCAATGTGCTTGTGTTCAGGTTGCTGCCTTTGTAACCTTAATGATTAATAGAAATGACCATTCTCTCCTTGTATGGCTTGTTTTTCAGGTACAGCATTTGAAGTTGTGATGTTTTTAAAGAAGCAGAGGGGTAAACCGTCACGTCATGGCTGCTGTCTTTACTGCTGCCAGTCGACACTCACCAGCTCAGCTTACATTCAGAGACTCCATTTTGGCAAATGTGGTGAGAAGACACCAAGTATAAACTTTAAAAGTGCATTACTCCAAGTTTTCTTTTCACTGTTGTTCTTATAAACTTATGTGTTAATGTTATAAAGTGGATGACTCATAAATTCCCTGATTTCCTCATGAATTAGAGTGCAGTCATTGTTAGCACAGCGTGTTCAAGGCGGTAGCCCTAACAGTGCCCCGACCATCAGAGTCATCTCTTCAGATAAAATAGTCTCACATCAGCACCATCCACTAGTCCTCCTCTCCTTTGGTCACCTGATGAAGGAACAGAAATCCAAACAATCCACAGCTGAAAATAAAAGCACTCACTGTCACAGGTTAACTACTGGAAAGCAAAGCAGCTAAAGAAACACTAAGATGTGCAGATGAGATGCACACTGTTGTGCTTTTTGTTAAGAAAGTAAAACAGTGTGCACTGTCTGCATCGATTCGTTGATATCATCATACACTGACTATAAACTCATAAAGCGCTGTGGCACATGCAGAGAATCAGATCTCTTCTGGAATATCTTGAAGATCTGAAAGACAAAAGAAATCCATTCTCAGTGCTCTGTTTGCAGAAAAATAAAGATGAGATGTATTTATCTTTATTCAGCCTAATTTTTAAAGCATCCTGTGGTCTGTGTGGCCAACAGGTGCTTCAACGTATTGTATGACTCCAGCAGATACATGTTACATCACTCTCTTCAAAGAAAGAAGATTACATCAGAAAACATTTCAACCTGACAACAGGTAGAACAATTGTTTTAGTGACTTCAGAGTTTGAAATGGTCAGCACAAAAGTTTGACACAAACCCCAAACATACTAAAGCAGCTGTAGAGCAGCAGCTCCTGTTCTCTGTGAGGTTAAACTCCTGTTATCATCAGTGTAGTGTGGTGAATGTGTATGCAGAGAGTGATTCAACAGCTGTCTGTGGTTAAAAATCATCTTCCTCTTAAACTTCTATAAGAACCCTTTCTGTAATGTTGTCAGACACTTAGAATAACAGACTGAGCCTGTCAGGGTATAAAACAAGAACTGTTAATTCATCAAGGATTATGTTGCAGACATTACGGCCTGTTAACTTGCTGCAGGATGAAGACTGCATCTACTGGATCAATCAATGTTTTTCTACTTGAAGCTGTTAAGGACACCAAAATGTGTAAAGCAAAAGCGGGTCAGATTTGAACACCCTTTAAGTAGGCGTGTGTCTCTCCTATATAAACTGATCCAATCTGATTCTTGATGGTTGCAATACGATTCAGGGACGAGTCACTAAAAACCAGAAAGATTTGATTTTTATGTAACTCTCTAAATAATGTCCATTCCCTCTACTTAATTACAATGACAAAGTTCTGTTTACTTCAAAAAGTTAAACTTTTAATATTATCAATTTTTAAATATGTATTTTTTAAAACATCTCAGTCTCCTTGTTTTTAATTTGCTTTCTGTTTGGGTCACACTGGATCTGAAAAGGCCATAATCACCAAGACTGAACTGTGAAAAGACTTCAGAAGAACAAAGAGTAGGGTCTGATTTAGAGTCAGAGGGTTCAGGTGAGGGAACAGGATGAGTCAACATCCAAACCTGAGAATAGTCTGTTAAACTTCACTCATTACATGAATCAAAAGTAACTTGTTGTGTCTGCACTCTGACCTTTGGAGCTTTCAGATTCGGACCCATCATCATCATCTGACGTCATGTCTACCTCCAAATCACTGCCGTCCTGCAGGCCGTCTGACTGGCTGATGGATTCCTGCCCGCCCCGCTGAGTGTCGCTTCCTGATGAACCTCTTCCTGACTGCAGAGAGACCATCTGAAACAGCAGAATGAGAAGAAGACAATTTAGAGACAAAGGACTGAAAAGCATGAGAAGTGGTAGCTGCAGTAAAAAGGGCATGTCGGCCAATAAAGTGCACTGACAGACAGACACACAGACACAGACAGACAGACAGACAGACAGACAGACAGACAGACAGACAGACAGACAGACAGACAGACAGACAGACAGAGAGACACAGACAGACACAGACAGACAGACAGAAGGACACACAGACAAAAGGACACACAGACACACGGACACACAGACACACAGACACACAGACACACAGACACACCATTTGTCAGATATTTACATGAACAATTCTTCAAAAGGCTCAAACACCACAAACACACCTCAGAGCTTAAGTTCAGGGGTTGAATTAGCTGAGGGGAGACAGACAGTGAGCAGCTCCCACCTGTCACTCAAAGAAGCCACAGGGATAAGTTAAACATTTTAACATGGGGCTCTACAGGGATTGACTCACTTTGGGCCTCAGCCTCTAGTGGACACTACAAAAACTGTATAATTTGGTACGTCTGAGCTACCTTTGTCTCCAGGCAGGTGAAGTCAGACTAAAGATTTGACTGATGTGTTTTAAGATGGTTTCTGCTCTTTGGAGATCTGTCTAATAATAGGGATTGAAATTATATTTCCTGTGCATCTTGACTTAAAAAAAATCTCTCCACCTTTATGGGAAAATAGTGCTGATATCCTCACCTGTGATGTCAGCTCTGCATGATGCTGGGGGACAGGTGCGGCCCCGGTGCAGACCTTCATGTGTCGGACCTGTCGCTCCAGTTTGGTGCGTGCTCTCTCGCTGTCTTTGAATCGGCTCTCGGCGTCCCTCAGCCTCAGCAGCTCCTCCTGCAGCAGACTGTGCTGCCTCTGAAGAAGAGCCAGCTCACCAATGGTCGAACCTGTGCCGGACTCACGATTTGCACCGTCACGCCAGATGGGGCGCCATGCTCCTCCTCCAGCTGGTGACACTGCGTCCTGAGGCTGCAGCAGCAGTTCCAAGATGGAGTCCTGTTTGATGACTGCAGCCTGCAGCAATAACACAGTAAACAATTCTTATGTGATAAGCTGAAAACTGACCTGAAGGACGTCTGTTCTCTAAAGACTTAAATTAAGTTATACCAGTATTTCACAGTTCTTTTTTAAGGATATGGCGACAAGACTGTTACATAGCAGAGCAGAAAGATCCTCTTACTGCTTGGATGGCGAGCTCAGCATGAAGTTACCTTTTCAAGATTGAAACCTTTCTCAGACTAACTTTGTAAACGTATGCACAATCAGTCTATGGAGCATCTGGCTTCAAAGGACTGATTTCTGATGATGCTTAAGGTCATTTCTGTTAAACTGAAGCTTTGTTTTAAATTTCTCTGGAAAATGTATTGAAACCTTTTTAAAGTTCTCTTTAATGAAGATGTCTTAAAACAAAGTGTTGCATGAGCTGGATTTAGCAGTCACTCTGTATCTCGATTCACAGGTGAAAGTCCAAACTTAAACTTCATTGTTGACACCAGTCAAGACATGATCAACCGTACAGTGTTTACAGACCATGCTGTATTTAGTATGCTTATGTTTGAGCTGTGTAGAGAGGTCCTCACCTGCAGAGCGTGAAGATAAATGCTGAGATTCACCAGCTTCTGATAGATCTCCTGCACACAAAGAAAGCACACTTTCTTATACTAAGAATGCAAACTGTTTATTTATTCCACTTTACTGGTTTCACACACACATGGACATGCCACATTTCCCCCCCTTACTCACAGAGGGTGGCTGCTGGTCTGGACTCCTCATGCAATCCTTTAAAAAAAACCAAAAAACTTTCCTTTATTTAGCTGAGAGATTTTAAAATCACCGTAGATTCATTTACAGTCATTGCACATAAACAGAAGTGACGAAGAACATTTCGTTTTAGGGTTAAATGGACATACATTTTCTAGAGCTGTGTCTTATTTTGCCTTTGTCCATGTTTACATTGATTCTTTTTAGAATTGATTTATTTAGTCCCCAATGATAGCTACGTAGAAATGTGGTGTACGATGAGAATACAGTGGTTCCACAGCCTGAAAAAGTTAGCCTCCAATGATATCCATCTTAGCTACTTGGCAGAAGACGAGGCAGAGATGGCAACACATTATCCACATTATAAAAACAGGGCCACACATTAACATCTCTAAGTAAGAGAATTTATAAATCAATGAAATCAGAGTTAAAGTATATTTTAAGAAGGGATCACTGGGCTGCATTCATCAAAACTGGGGATCAGGAGAAAGGGTAAAATGCTGACAACATCAAATGCACACTGGGTGTCACAGCTCAGGTAACGGGGGAGTCTGGTGCTCCCACAAAACCAGCTGATGTTGGCTGACTTTAAATTACAGGAATAATAAAAAGCCCTCCTGACCCTCAGCTCACCTTTGCTGCAAAGAAATCATGAGCTCCGTTCACCAACAGATCCTGATCACCTGAACACAGAGAACACTCAGCCTTAGAGCTGGAACAACACAACACCTTTATGAATCATGCTACAGAGACTGTCTGTTCGAGTAGGCTAATACATAAAGATGACAGTATAGTTTTAGACTGATGCTCTGACTCAGTTCTTCATCTTGATGAGTTTGAAGGAGTTCAGCATGTCACCCTGTGTTTGTGTGCATGTGTATGTATGTGTGTGTGTGTGTGTGGGTGTGTGTGTGTGTGTGTGTGTGTATGTATGTGTGTGTGTGTGTGTGTGTGTGTGTGTGTATGTGTGTGTGTGTGCGCGCGTGTGTGTAGGTGTGTGTGTGTGTGTGTGTGTGTGTGTGTGTGTGTTTGTGTCTGCACCGTGTTCTTTGTATGCTCCTTGTTTCTTGTACGTTGTCTCACCGGTCTCTAGTGCCTCCAGGTGGTTGTGATGATACAGAAGAGGGATGTCCAAGCTGGAGCCCAGGAGGAGCTCACTCAACCTGTCCACTGTGCAAGAAAACACACGCTGCAGCTCAAACACAAACTTTTAAGTATAGCTCAGTAGAAATGTGAATAATTAAATCAAATTGTAGGACTTTTCTGATGCTTCATACTCTTAATGCATTCACAACCGTCTTCAAAGTCGGGATAATGTGCACACCTCCACCTCCTCCACAAAGCGGAGCGTCAGTCTTTTCTTTATTTACTGGTAGAGTTAAAGGTATGGGGGTTACCCTCAGCTGTGGCGTCCATCAGCAGTTTCTCTGCTCGGGGGGCTTGTGGTGTGTCCGCTCGGAATAAGTATCGGGTGATGGGGGGTTGAAGCCCCTCCTGGCCACTCGTCACCTCCGTCAGCTCACAGAACAACATCACCCTCTCCTGCAGGAGCTCCAACATCTCTCGGTCCTTCTGCTGCAGGTCAGCTGTATGTGTGTGTGTAGGGGGGGGAGTTATTAATCATGCATCATTAGGACTCACATCACACCTACGTACTAACAGCTGATACAGATGCACAGTCTGAACCACCTGAACACCTAACAGCTATAATAAACACAGATATGAACAACTGCGTGCTCAGAAAATGAACGTTCTGATAATGATAATGGATCATTTATATGTATGCAAACAACACTGACGCACAGAGACGGTGTTTGGACTGCAGAGTATGTGAAGCATTTAACCTCAAGTGCGTGCTTTATGAATGATCTTTTTGGCTCTATTGCACACATCTAGGGGGGCACAAAAGCTGCACAATCCTTTAATGATTCAGACCCTCAGATTGTTTTGTGGAGGTTATATTCTAAAGTAAAATAACCTCACGCCTCTGTACAGTCTTGTCAGAAGGGACATGAGTTTTTGGGCATCCTTCAGTGACAGAAACAATCACGTACAACGTAATTGAATGAGTATGTTTTTGGTTAACTGTTAACTGCAGAGACTGTTGAATGGCTACAGAAAATACACTGCCTCTGTCTCAGCTAACAATGTCTAACTCTATGATAACTGAAAACCTAATGATACCCATCTTAAAGTGATTTTACTTTTATCAACTGTAAGTTCTGAACTTTATTTCTAAAGTCTTCATTTGTTTCACATTTAGGTCACACAAACTGATCATCGATACTCTCTAATGTCAGAGCAGGACAAACAGATCAGATGAGTCACAGTGACTCAGAGATACATAGAAGCACCCGACAGTCGCTGTAAAGTGTGTCATGTTAATGTACGTCTGACCGTGTGTTTAAGGGTGCATCCTGACCTTTGAGTCTCCTCAGGTGAGCCTTGTATTCAGTCTCTATGAGAGGAAACTCCTCCCTGGATGGACACCTGAGAACACAGAGCACAGATCCTGTGATCTCTGAGGGATAGATGAGGATGTTTCCTGTTTGTTTCTGGTTCTTACAAAAAGTTTGATTTGAACTATTCATTCAAAAGTAAGAAAATAACAACTCATCCACATAGGTTTATTCTCTGTCATCCAGCAGGGTGTGCAGCTCTCTATGTAAACATTTCACCTTTCACCTGTGTTACCATGATGTCACATGATGCTCGTCAGATGTTAATTGGTGGCTTTAAAACACCCATAGGTGTGAGTGTGTCAGGCCTGTGATAGACTGACGACCTGTCCAGGCTCTAAGCTCCGCCTCACTAACATCATTGATAGGCTCCAGCGGTATAGCTATAGATGGATTTATAAAACCTTCAAACAGATGTAACCACATGAACATCCATGTGTTGTAATCCCTCAATATTACATTACGATTTTACTTGTGAATACTTCTTTCAAGTGATGAAACTAAAGCATCTGGATTCTGTAATGATGTGCACTCCTGAAATATGAAGGTTAACATTTATAACACCTGCACACATTTGCACGTTTTTTCGTATTTCTTTACACACCAAAATACCAAAGATCACACATTTAATCATAAAACCTGGATGAGAATAAATCATTAAATCCATATCTGACGTGTATGTGTTCGTGTCTGTGTGCATTTACTTGCTGACGGTGCGCTGGATGTGTCGGATCCACATGTTCTTGTCCTCTTTGGTGGCAGCGTGAAACTCGTACATCTCAGGAGGAGACGAGTCGCTGATGAGGAACATCCCTCGATCCTGATTGGCTATGTCCCTCACAATGAGGTTCTGAAGGGACAGCACTGGGGGTTTGTCCTGGATCACAGAACACAGGATGGTTTTCAGGAGGTGAAACATGGAGACAGGAACTGTGTGAAGAGTTATTTTTATAATCATCAGTAAGAAATGATCCATAAGTGAATCCTGCTTTTCTTACCAGACATGGAAAGATGTACCTCTGGTCCTTCTCCTGCAGAAACACCAGGATGTCTGTCATCAGGAGGACCTGGATATCTACACCAACAAGACAAAAACAAAGCTACTATATACTGTAACTTACAGAATAATCCAAAACACAAGTTGCACTAGTATATAACACAAGATCTGATTTTTGGGGCTCCCAGAGAGAAAAAGGTTTAACTGTATTCATATATTTAGTATAAATCTGTAAATCTGTTTAGGGTTATATGTTGACAGGGTTTCTGGGTATATAAGCCGATTTTCCAATATCACAGGACCCTTTTTCAGTGTCCTGCTCACCCAGTCTGGATTCTCATTCGCAGACATCCTCAGTACACATTATGCCGTACTGGTTTCCCCGCACTGTATACCTTTGAGTCTTGATCCAGGTGTTTTCCAGTAGAGGATTCCTTCATGGACGAGTCTCCGTCTGAAAAGCTCTCCAGGTTTGAAAAGTGATCCGTCCCGGACTCTGGTCTCGGCCCGAGGGTCCAGCTTGGCCTGGATCTCCTGCAGACGATGGGTTTTCTCCAAATCCTCCATCTGACAACCAGGATGCACCACCATTAACACAACCCCTGACTCACAACACCACTTTTTTCTTAACTCTATGAATCATTCAGTTTTCCTTCTGTTCTCCTGTCTATGTTCTGTGCAGAGATTAAAACACAAAATGAAATGATCTTCCTCTCTGACTGAAAGTTTGGTTACCTGCTGGTCTATCAAACTGAGCAGCTCTCTGACCATGGAGAGAGCCTGAGCCAGAGAGGATGCTTCCTCTTCATCATCTGGAAGATCAAGATGCAGACAGGATTATTATGTTAGCACAACATGCACAGCTGAACATGAAGGTCTGACTGAGACTATGAGACACTGCAGGTCTCATACTCATACTGGAGATGTTGGAGGAAAATGTCTTATCCATGAGAAACAAATTATTCAGTGGATGAAACAAAGATGTAAATACTCCACAAACGTGCTGTTCCCTGCTTTTATTCTGAAGCTCTGTCACAGACCTAGAATTTTTTTCTGGGTTTTATAACTTCCTCCTTTAAAAATGTTATAACTGGATGAATAATGAAACCATTGTGATGTGTTGTGTGCTGACTCACCGGTGGTGTTGTCCAGGATCCTCTGGATGAGAACAGGATACTTTGAGATCCGCTGAGTCACCAACAAGATGCACTCCTGGACACCATGGCAACGCAGCAACGGCCCCCGACTCACCCGCTGAAAAGAAAGTTCTCACTCACTTTTCCTTTAAAGTTAAACTGGTAGCTTTCACCTTTCACAGTCACAAAGACAGACTTTCAAGGTGAGGTGGATTTTCAGCATCAGGAGTTTCTTGTTTGCAGAATTCAGATGAAACTTTCACACATCAGCATATTTTTGAGTATAACTTTCACTAGGCTTTGGATCTCTTGAAACACAGCTAATATCAAGCTTGATGAACCTTTAAGTATATTGAAAAGTAGTTCCCGGGGCTAAAAGTTCATGGTGCTTTTGGTGGAAACACATCTAAAGATAAAAGATTACATGGCTGTGCCTCTGTACAGGTCTCTGATGTGGGTGCGTCACCCTTCCTGTCATCTCTCTGAAGACAGTTACAGGACAGATCTGAAGAGGACGACCTTATAAAATCTTATTTTTTCTCTCATGGTTGCTGTACACTACATGATGTACAGACAACATTTATTTTGTCTGACTGCAAATACTTTAATGACTTTATGACAACAGCTGTGTCTCATTCCAGGAGCTGCAGCCTCTGAAGCCTGGACAGACCGGTCAGGCTAAACTGAACTCAACTGGGACAGTTTAGTTTATGGAGGATCCCTTGTTTACACAACCAACCATTCCCATCCTTACGCTGCCCCTAGCATGGGTGGGTAACTCAGGTAACTGAAACACCATCACCAACATTTCAAAGATAATTTCAGGTTTCAGTTTATGCAGCTCGCTATTGAGTTGAATCCAAATACTTATTTAACAGTGTATTATTCAACTGTTTGAAAATCCACCATCTTGTTTGAATTTGGATGCAAAGAATCATGGGATATCTCAGGCTGTGAACGATGCATCTGATGCGTCTTCTGCGTCTTCAGTAGGTCTGCAGCCCATGCACCAAAGGATCATGGGTGGTAGACACATTTGAGGAAAATACCACACAAATCAGCTGCATGTCGTTGAACTTTTTTTGTTAAGCCTCTAACTCACTGTTGTGTGATCTATATTCCTCCCTCTTATTAGTAATAATGAAAATAACAGCAACATTTCTCCACATTGAGCTCCAAAACATCATAAAAAAAAGTAACTAAAAAAAGTAACTTAAAAATTCCCACTACATTTTTAAGACATTTAAGAGCTAAATGTGGAGAATTGTTGCTGTTATTTTCAGTGTGCACAACTTTAAAAACCATACCTGCTCAGTTTGTGTTTGGGAGTGATTCTAATGTCTCACCCGTATGAAGCACTGGAACCTTTTGTCTCTGGACAGCAGCTCTTTATACAGTTTGACGGCCTTCATGTGTCGGCTGCAGAACTCAGCATACGTCTTCCTCATGTCGTCTGCACACTGACCTGAGAACTGGCACAGGAACACACACATAGGTTAGTGTGTTTGTCTGCGAAAGGCATCTTAAATGTTAAGGAAAGCCGAATGGAGAAACAGGCTCTGATCAGGCCTGGTGCTGGTGCAGTTTTGTTTATGTTGAGTATTGATAGTTAGTTAGACCCCCAAAATAACCCTCAGAGACTTCCTGATGAGCAGTTATATACTTCAGCAGCAAACAGGAATGAGACAAATGTTGTACAGGAGATAAAGTTTAATTCTTCAGTTCTGTAGTCCTGCACTAGTCTGATGTCTGTGCAGGTCACTCACCTGCTCCAGCAGAATGTCTCCCAGCTGGTGGATGGTGAAGTTGCGGCTGGACCCGGGATGCATGCTGAGGTTGCGTCGCAGCAGGAGCTGTGCGAGGAAGTGTGAGTGTATCCTGATCAGCTGGTCCAGGCAGGGGAACATGGCATGCACAGTGCTCGGCTCCAGCTGCAGCTCCTCCAGCATGCCCTGTCTGAACACACGCTCCATGATGTGCAGGGTCCGCATGTGGTGCAGCTCGGTCTGGATCAGCTCTGTGACAGACACAAAGAGAGTCAGTGAAAATAAATACAGAAGGTTAAAGCTGCTGAAGGAGGAGTATGTTCCTGTCACCATAGATGACGTCCTGCCTCTTGATGATGTTTTTGCGGTGAGTCTGCAGGTAGCTGCTGTCCACCGCCATGCTCCACGAGTCCGCCTTAAACTCCTGACCCTCATACTCGATCTCCTCCAGAATAGAGGTGTAGTACAGCTCTCCTAAACAAGAGACCAGCAGGGAAAATATGCTGAAGTGTACATTAAATAAATGAATACATTTATTTCATTAATTAAACATGAATATTTTTAAACAAATATCACTTGATAACTAAATTGTAACATCAAACTGTTACACTGAATAATTTTCCGTCTCTTTAGTGACTATTAGCTCTCTTACCATCATCATTGAGGGACTCCATAGACATGGCTCTGTTCCTGAAGCTGAGGGAGTCTGTGGACTGGGACAGGATCCTCCGTAGACCCAGAGGAGAGTCGTCATTCAGGTTCCTACAACAACAACAAACTGTAAGTGATCCTGCTCCAGGTATTCAGCAGAGAGTATTCAGCAGAATCAGACTCTAAGCCCAGGAGCCATCATCTCACAACAGATACAGCCTCTGGGAGTGATTAGAAAACTCCTCAAGAAGAGCTAATGATTAGCAATAAAGTTCCAGTTTGTGTTGCTTCTTAGCTGCAGCTGCACATCATGAAAAATAAATCAGTCATTGTCATCTTTTTCATTCAAGAGCGTTTTTTTCTAAACTGATGATTTGATGTTTTATGTTGCTTTTCAAACTTTCAGTCAGTCAGACTCACAGTTTGATGCCTTTTAGCAGAATTCAGTCTGATAAACAAAAGCTTAAAACTAACTGAAGGTGTATCCTGAAAGAAGATAAGAGCCACTTTGCAGAATGCACTAATCCAGGCTGATTTCTTTGAATGGTTATGACCTCCACATAGAGGCAGCGAGAGAGCAAGCAGACACACTTTTGCTTTTAGTGACAGTCAGTTATTCCTAAATGAAGCATTGCAGGTGAATCACTGCTTTAAACTGCTGCTGTTCACTTAACTGTCAAAGCATTCAGTAATGTGATCACACAAAGGTTGAGTCTGATCCGGATCTCTCTGCAACATGAGCCGGCTTTTATCCTGTTTATAAAGACTTTCTATTGAGTCAGAGTAGACACACACCTAACGAAGCTACAACAGATTGCTTCACATTGTCTGCAGGTGTAATGTGGGCTAAGTATGCACTGTACAGGAACACACTGCTGCTGTGCCGTGTTTTACCATCTACGGTGCTGCTTTTGTGTAAGAAGCGAGTCTTACATTGTGTTTAGTAGTGGACAGTGAAAGCGTTACTTACCCAGAGATATTATTGGTGGAGACGCTCTTGGACAGAGAGAGGCCAGAGCGACCTCGGCGTGACCCCAACAGGGTCTGTCTGAAACTGTCGGAGGGGTAAATGGCAGACGATGGGCGCTCACGCATTCCTGGAGCTGTGGAATAAAATTAATGTTTCAGGTAGGGAGGTGAAAAAAGAGATGTAGGAGGAGGAGAATAATCAGAATCTGTACTGCATGTTTAAGAGGAAGGTAATTAAAGAATGAGGGAGAAGGAAAAGAAAATGTCTCACTTTTAGTGCGCAGTGTGACGGTCTGCAGGGCTGAGTTATTCCTCAACAGGGCTGTTTTCTGCTGCTGTGGGTACAAGGACAACAAACAAATCAGCTTGGACCATGTGAATATCATTCTACTTTTACTAACCCTAAAGTCTGAACATGAATTCACTTCACAACTCTAGCTCAAGTCACATCAGGAAAGCTTCAGCTGTCACAGATAACAGCAGGTGTGTTTTTCATGGATTAAAAACATTCAGATGTTTTTGTTTGATCAGCTGATAGATACCTGAACACTGTGCTATGTTACATTTTGAACTCCCAGACAGATTATACGACCAGTCAGCGCTAACCTGAGATCCATGGTTGAAATTAGAAACAGGGTGAAATCAGGTTTGTGCGTCCAAAAGCAGACATCAACCAGTTTTCTACCTTAAAAAAGTTTGACATCATAGTGTCAGAAACACATTTTTGTTTTAATATGTTGATCATTTGTTTACTTTAGGGGTGAAAAAGGGACAGTTATGATTAATGTGACTGTATTTTTACAAAGTCAGTTTGCAGCAAAGGTGAACTCTAATCTGTGCTAAGAAGTTACCTAAAGCATCTTGTTTTTCAGACAAAAATCATTAATGCAGTGAAAATGTACGTATGAAACCTAGCCTCCATCTAATCTTAAGGGATAAGATAGAACAATTTAAATGTTTCCCTCTGTGTCTGCAAACTAAGCTACTCAGACCAAAACCACATTTTGAACCGGGCTGTAAGTGTGTTTATTTATGATTCAAAAATGGATATTTTGACACGGGGGACAGCCTCCAGTGGACACTCAAAGAACAAACACTTTTTTCCACTGTCACTGATTGAAACCTGACAGGCGCCTGATTGCTCTGTGGTGGGTTTGTGTGCTGATGGTTGCAGAATCAAAACCAACATTGTGCATTCCATTTTTGCGTTGGTGACTGTGATGCACTTTAATACTTTTATCACAGCTGCAATTTATACAAGATGGGACTTGAAATTTGTGTGTGAATGTGTGATAAGAAACTCGACGGCTCATTTTACTGTTCAGACCAGGTCTCTAGACTGTGTGGGCGAGTCAGATCACATTTCGTTGACATCTGTCTGGCTCCGCCCACTATAAATATCACAATGTTAAGCTGTGCACTGAACAAGAAGTGAACAATTTAGATATGTAAAAAATGTAATTGAGCTTCTCTAAAGGTTTACTTAACCAAAGCCACACTACTTTCCTTTCTGTTTCACTTCCATTATTTTGTTGTTGTGTGTGTCAGCAAGCATTAGCTATTTTTTTCTAAACTATTTGTCATATGATATTTTAAAGCTACAGGGTCATAGCAACGGTCACTTCTGGCACCCATTTGCTTTTGTTGGCTGGTCTGGTTCAAGACGATCATATTTGACTGATAATCAAAAATCTTTATCTAAAGGTGTTAAAGCTTGGGTAGGTGATCTTTTGTGGAAAACATTTTGGTTGTAATAGTTGAAGAGCCTTTTACTCAAACAACACAGTGAAAACACTCTGGTGACTGTGGCAGCTGCAGGGCGGTGAGAAGTTCGTCCAAACATTTCACTATGTCTGAATGAAATGATTGGACTATGTACCTACCAATCAAGCTGCTACCTGCGCATGTTATATTGGTGCAGGTTCTGCATGCAACCAGAATCTATCAGCTGTTTCTATGAAGGAGCTGGAAAATGTACTTTAGTTGTCTGTTTAGATCATTGAGAAGGAAAACTCACCCTAAACACCTGCATTCAGCTAACACATCAGAGAGAACCTGAAAAACATCTACAGCTCATTTACTGAACCTCACTCTGCTCCATGTCTTACCCTCTGTTTCATCTTCGCACAGTTTGGCAGAGTGTCTCGACAGCGGTTGTGGATCGTCACATTGCATGCTGGGAAAATAAAAAACATGTTAGTAAAGAAGAGAAAGTGGAGACGTTATACCTCTTTCTGTCTTCAGTCCTCTTTTTCAGCTTCTTACCAACTCTCTGTCCAGAACCTTTACAGATTTAAAAACCTTTTCATAATCCTTGCGTGGATGATCTCTCCATACATGTACTCTCTAAGGAACAAACACTTCAAATCAGGGGCTAAGGACCATGTGGTGCTAGGAATCTATTACAATGCAGGGAATCATTATAAAAATCATGGTTTTGATCTGCCATGAATAAAAAAAATGGTGGCTTTGACTTGCTTTGGCAAAATGACTACCCTGAAATGTTTTAAAATACAACCCCTGAAGCGGGTTTCACCAACATACAAGGAAACTGGTAGTCATGAGTCATGTCAAGACCTGCAAAAAGTCTCTTATCCTCATGGTGAAGACCCAGTCAGCCATTTTGATTTTAGTTTCGGATTCTGGAGTCATTTCTTTGATACAGGGTCCTGGAAACCTTTCACTTCTGCTACATTACCCTAAATGTATTTGTTGCACATTGCACTAATAAAAGGCAGTATTGATGTGACTCACTGGGGCAGCTGAGTGCCTCCTTGGCTGTGATGCTCTTGTTGCAGGCTGAGCACAGCGTCATTCCTGAAACCGTCAGAGAGGTGAACAGGTGACCGTTACTGTACCGAGCCTCCCTCTCCCTTGCAGCCTTCTCTCGCTCCCTCATTCTCTCCCTCTCTTTATTCTGGAAGACAAACAGACAGAAATTAGTACAAAAATTCTATCTTAATGGGAACAAAAGAGGCAGTTCATTAACAGATATCAGAACCTTGGTCATCCACTGCTGCACCGCGGAGGCATCAAACTACCTGTAGGGTCAGGGAAAGTTACAGCAGCAGTGTGATCTGGATCATTTTAAGAAACATTAACATTCACTGTATGAAGGTGAGTTAAAAACTGCATTATTATAGAAACGTTAAGGTCACAGGTCTCTTTTTAGCCATTACCGGGTTCAGATTTTAACAAACTCCTCAAAGGGGATTTATTGAATCTTCCCCAAATTGTGTCAGCGTATTAAAGACACCTTGAAGAGTAAAAGCAGTTGAAAGCTTGAGTTTCCATCAAAGGACATGATTGTTGCAGGGGGTCAAAGTTTGATGTGCTTGGGTAGTTTGCAAAGGAACTGAAAATTGTTGTCACTTTCATTAACATTGTTCAATCTTCCTCTAATTTCACACCTATGATAAGTGTCCAGGCCTGTTCACAGCCTCCCCTACTGCTGACAGGAAGTGACATGTTTTACACTCTGATGTTCTCGTCAGTAAAGCCTTCAGATCTTAAAGATAAACATGATACGGGAAGTTGTTGTCTGCTCTTCTTAACAGAACTACTTCAGATCTATTCACTAGTCTTTTTCTTACATTCGGCCACCTGCTGGTGAGATCCTGTATCAACTCTCATATCCTATGATATGTTTGCTTCATATTCACAGGTTTGATAAGGGTGTTTCTCTGAACAATATGCAGAAAAATGTTCTGACTAGTTGGAAGACACAGAGGTACGTCTCATTCACAATGTTCAGTCTTTTCAGAGAGTCGCAGGTTTAATGACAGTCCCAGCCAGTGAAGATTTTGTCTCAGTCATAGCCACAGGGGGCGGTGAGTACAAGAAAAACTCATCCAAATAAAATAATGGACACAGTGTGGTCTGAAGTCGATGTATATCATATCAGAACTTCTACATGAGTAATGGATGAGAGTACTTTTGTCAAACTGTGTCTGTGGTAACCTCTGAGCTGCATCACAACAAACTCAAAAGCACGTCCCCATTCACTGACAAGCTTTGTGCTCCTACTGTGTTGGTATTACTCAGATTATTGATTAGCAGTGTGGGAGGTATTTCTGGTTCATGCTGACGTCTGCGTTGACTCATCCCGAAGGGAGCATTTCACTAAAAGATCCCACTCTTGGACATGTAGACTTGAACATGGGCCTTATTTACCCCTCTTGCAATACCTGTGACCTCATCATATGTTGGCCATCCTCTTCTGACGTCACACTCAAATAATGTCCACATGTGGTACTGCTGTGTTTCAGGTTTATATGAACATTGTAATTAAACAAATAAAGAGCAATTTTCTACTTCCACATTTGGCCAACACTGGCAGAGCTAGCACCACCAGCCTGTAGTCCTCCATGCATGTTAACATCCACATGTATTTATTGCATAGTTTATCTGTCTTCTGTCATATATTTAGCATTTTTACATTCGGCATGGCTTATGCATGTAGTAATCCAGAGGTAGTTAGCGGTGCCTGTGAAGCAGGTTCTGTGAACATTTGAAGGAGTTTTATGAATTAATCAGATCAGATCAAAATGGGCTGGTTTGGTTTTAGAGAGGTGTAGCTTTTTTGTAATGAGGAATAGTTCACTTTAGTTTTTGTTCAGTTTTTATTTACCCTAAGTCATTTCATTTGAGGGGATCTTCCCTGTGTGTTGGGGCATTATAGTCGAATCATTTTGCTAAATATTCAGCTGACAAGTTGTTAGATGTGTGTTTCAAAGTTTTCAAAGCTGCAGATTTTCTTGTCTTTTACACTTAATATGTCTTTAACTCTATAGTAGAATATAGTAATTGATGTATTTCAGTAAATGTCATTGATTGAGTCCTCAAGGCTGAAGTATAGGAGGCTCTACTAAAAAGGTTATATATCAGATAAAAAAAGATTGTGAAATAGTTCATTTCATGGACGATGAACTTAGTTTAAAAAAATAAGAAAAAAGAACTATGAACGTGACAAACTTCATTTTAGACTGTAGGAACTGAACTTTGAACTAGTTCATTTTCGTGTAAACTTGCACAACACTCATTGCACATACCGATATTGGTAGATAAGTATGCCAGAATATTATTTAAGTCAATTAAAAGAAGTACTGCCTTAGTAATCAAACACAGCCCTCTGGGTGACTCCCATCATGTTCAACCATCCGTCACCCCTGACACACCTAACACCCGCATGAGAGGACTTTCTCTTCCTCTTTTTTCAAATGGTTTCACACTTGAGAGATGAAAAAAGAGGGAAAATACTTAAAGTCAAGGAGATCAAAACAACCCATAGACACAGGAAGAATAATCAATCAATCAATCGATCGATCGATCGATCGACCGACCGACCGACCGACCGACCGACCGACCGACCGACCGACCGATCAATCAATCAATCAATCAATCAATCAATCAATCAATCAATCAATCAATCAATCAATCAATCAATCAACCAACCAACCTACCTTCTATCTATCTATCTATCTATCTATCTATCTATCTATCTATCTATCTATCTATCTATCTATCTATCTATCTATCTATCTATCTATCTATCTATCTATCTATCTATCTATCTATCTATCTATCTATCTATCTAACACTTTTTATATACTCCAATCTTACAGACAGGACTCAGTCTGATCTCATCTTAGTCCACCATGAGCAGAGCACTTTGCAGCATTTAGCAAGTTACAGTGGCAGGGACAAACTTCATTTAACAGGCAGAAACCTCCAGCAGGACCAGACTCATGTTAGACAGACATCTGCTGAGACTGAGTAGAGAGGGATAGAGGAGATGAAATGAGAGACAAATGAACAGGGACAAATGTCAAAAACCATACAAACAGAACATTCAGATTCCCGAATAGCCAACCAAACACATTTTAATATAGAGTGTAATAATCTGTCAAAAATACAACATACACTCATAGTTTTGGTAAGGACATTATTTTTTTCAATTAGTAATGATTGAAAAAAAAACAACATGAAAATATAAGAGTGAACCGTAGATGGCTGAAATGAAACCACACCAAAATGTCATGAAACATAGGATACAAACACACAAAAGAACCATTTCTATGGCCACTCAATGTTAGCAATAAACACTTTTTTTTATAAAGGCCCTAATAATCAGTTAATCTGAATCTTTGACATAAACAAGATTTGTTTGTTACTCCAGAGATGTCCAGTCTAACCCTTGACCTTAATACAAACACCACTGTAGAATATGAAAGCAAAAGCCGGACCCATATTGCAACAGAATAACAAAGGAAGGTAAACTTAATCTGACATTTAAACTTTTCAGAAGACTTCAAATTTATTATGAAGCATCTTAAACTGAATCTTAACAAGATGAAGCATTATACTTCTGTGGACATCACTGTTGATTCATATTGCTTACTTCTTACATTTGTGATGTCCAAATTAAGATGTTAAGTTGTAGTTGAGTTTGATCATTTTAAACTTTAAAATATTAACCCCCAACTTTTAAAACACAAAGGCTTAAATTGTATCAATAACAGCAAACTGAGTCTATAAGTTTAGTGTGCATAATGCAAAAAAGAGTCTGAATAAAAATACACTAAATGAATGACCAGGTATTATAATAGACCTAAAATAGACCCCTTGGTATTGGGCTTTGAAAGATTAAGAGCAGTAAAAAGAATAATGGTAAAGATATTTTAAAAAGCATTTAAGAGTCATCATAGAACAGGAAGCTTGTAACGTTAAGTTTGTTTTCTACGTTGCATGAATTATTCTGTGTATTTAATCAATAGTGTAATCTTAAACACAATGATGGTGTTACAAAGAGAGCTGCAATGATACCTCCTTTCAAAAACACAACATTTTTCTTATGTTCCACCTCCTCCTTAACTTAATTTAACTTTCAAAACAAGCAATAACCTCTGTGGACTTGGTAACCTGCAGAGAAAAGTTAGTTTCTGCAGAATGTTAAAACACGGTGCACTGCAGTATTAAAATATCTCATTAGCAAAGCTTGACCGAATTCATTTGTAGAATTATCAATACATTCATGACCAAAAGCAAACCATCAGGACCTTCACAACTTGTAAAAATAATTTATAGATTTGAAATTTAAGATAAAACGTACTTATCAAATTTAGTCTGTGCCGGGAATCCTTTTGGAGGCAGACTCATTCAACACACAGGTTTTTCTTCTTCAGTGTAATCTCCTAATGATGAAATCAAGTGCTCCTGAACTCAGTAACTTCCTGTGTGTTTATTTCTGTCATGTCTTTTTTGTGCTGTTTTTCTTGTCAGAAAAGAAGAAGCTCTCTTTGTGATCACATGAACATGAACACGCTGTGAAAGCAGAAGTCAGAGCCGACTGATTACAACACAGCGACACACGTTTTAACCACACACACTCAAACAGCATGACCGTTTCATTATGTGCATGTTTTAAGAGATGAAGAAATCTGACAAACTAAATCACAAGAACTATTGTGAATTATTTGGATCTTCATGTTTTACCTGCAGTACTAAGAACTAGTGGTAGAGGTCAATTAGTAATAGTATAATTCATTTTGTGGTCAGAATGAACAAAGCTGGAGCAGAGCTGGTACTGCACAGTTTGGTTTCTATAGTCTTTTATAATGATTTATAAGATGGAGTTCATGTAAATAAAGCACAACATGTGCTTAAAAGGATTGATAATATGCATGAAAAGGCACAACAAAAGGCATCAGAGTGGCTCCACAGTCATTGGGCGTGTCCCATGTACAGCTGTTCTAGTCCCGGATGCAGTGGTTTGATTCTTAACGTCGACCATTTGCTGCGTATCATCCCCCACTCTCCACTCCCAACGTTCCCTGTCCCTTTTTAGCTGTCCTAATAAAGGATAAATGGTCCAAAAAGTATCTTTGAATATAACCTTGACTAGATGCACAGGCCCAGAATGACAAATCAAGTCGTCAAGCCTGTCAGAAACAACACTTTTTGGTATATTGTAGAGATTGTTGAATTTCAGTAAAGGGCGTCTCCCTGGTGACACAACGAAACACCCTGACTCAAAATGATACAGGAAGTTATCATGTCCTTTTCTTTACATGAAGGCTGTTTTCAAAAGTACTGAATACTGCCTATTGATGAAGTATGCAGTATATGCTGTGCTGCATACTGTGTCTGATGTATGTGTATGTAGTATAACTGTTCTGTTGGATCTGTTTTGCAGGATGCTGGGCGTCGCTGGATTTTTTGGTTTCAGAAAGTGGAAGTAAACAATGGCCAAGCTGACAGCAAAAGTTCTTCTTTAGCATCCAATTGTGATTTAAACACTTAAGAAGTGGTTTATATGGAATTTAATGATTTTCACAGACATGAACAGATACCAGTGGGATGGGTATCGCTTCTGTAATTACCGGAAGTTAGTAGGTTCAACTGTGTTTATTTCTCAGTACTTCACTATAAATGTAATGGACCGTTAAACATCTGATACGACTCCAACACCGTGGGTGGGGATAATGCACATATAAAACCGAGTAGCACTGTGCATTGTGGGAAACAGTACGCAAGGGAGACTGGTCCGCTGCATACTGAGACATTTTCCTGGATCAGTTCGACATCCGATTTTGCTCTTGTTCACATACTACATACTACATACTGAATTTTGGTCAAATCTGTACGTACTGCTAGTATTGTAGGCAATTTTGAAAAAAGCCACCCTTAACAGATCTATTCACCAGTCTTTTTCTAACATTCAATGCACCACCCGCTGATGAGCTCCTGTATAAACTCTCATACCCTATGATACGTTTGCTTCATATTCACAGGTTGGATAAGGGTGCTTCCCTGAACAATATGCAGAACAATATTCAGACTAGTCGGAAAACACAGTGAGTCCAGAAAACTGCAGAAGCAGCATCATCCTCATATGTTGTTTTTACTGCAGACCTCTTCCTTCTGCTTTTAGCTGAACTAAATTTAACAACATCTGTTACCAACCAAAATACTGATCGTTGGGTTAAGGTTGAATAGTATAACTATCTTTCTGATGGGGACTTACTGAACTGAACTGATCGAATAAAAGAGAAAACTCTCATAAATAACTCTAACTGCCCAAATGTAAAATATAAGGTATATAGATACAATAACAAGTGCAATTATTCCTCAATGGCTCTGGTTATAGAGGGCAGTAGAGTAAAAACTCAATCCTTTGTTTTCATAGACAAACCCAGCTGTTACTAACCTATCCAGACTTTGACAGCACTTTATCGTGGCTTCTATTCACACAATCTTGAAACCTTACAAAGTGAAAAAGAAATGTCCTCTGGGAGCGATGGCCAACAATTCAGGCATTCCAGTAAGAGTAAGTCTTCCCTTCCTGTGCCCTGCATCATTTACAGTTTAATGGACAACTTGAGCAGTGACTGTGTGTTCAGATCAAAAGTGACATTAAATTCACACCTCCAGTCAAGCGCCTATTCATCTGTTTGTGGTGAGTCTCAGTTTAATTTTAACAGTAAGTTCCACAGAGGCTTCACTTACAGGAAAAAACTTCTAGAAATAAATCTTCCTCAGATTACTAATAATACGAGCAGGGATGTCCTTAAGCTAGATTTAGTTCCTCTTGCTTTTGCTCTCCATACAGGCTGTTTTTCCTGCACACACCAAAGACTGCTGACACCTGATTGGTTATTACTGGTCAGACTGCCAACAAAAACTTGTTTGTTATGCATGTTGTCTTGTATGTTGTGTTTTGATATTTGCCCTCTTCAATCAAACTCCACATCAGGTGGTGAAGATCTGACAATGATACTTCTCCCCATCAGACCTTTAGGCCAACACTCTCTTCATCCAGTTTAGGAGAAGACAGTGGAACATCTCTAGAGGTGAGCAGCGATCACTGGATCTGCTGCGATCTCCCTCCTGTCTCACTCATGGTCCGTCTCTATAAAGTGCTGCAGAATCCTTTCTGGGCATCATTTAAAGCGATATTCATGGACTATAAATACTGCGGCCACAGAGCAGGGCTTGATTGCTATTTATGAAGCCTCCTCCACCGACTCTGAGTGAGCACAAGGAGCTCAGAGAGCGTCTGTCCAGATTCTACGACTATGAGAGAGGCAAGAGGAGATATCATTGAAATGATTACTCTCTCATTTCTCGTCCGTATCGGAGTGGTAGAATTAGAAAAGTATGTTGTTCATCTTTCAATAATTTTTAATGACTGAGTAGCTCTACTTGTTTCTGTCATTTCCCAGGTTGATGAATCTCCTGACGCTTTCATATGATGAAATATGTTGCACAAGTTCACAATTAATAAAAATCTGTTTCGCTGTGTGGTTTATGGCACCAACTGGCAGTCCAATGTTGCTTTACAACAGCAGGAACTTTCCCCAGCAACCAGGGACCTTTTGGGGAACCCTGTGCATTTCAACAGCAGGAACCAGGGTCTAAATTTAGTTCCTGGGTAGATGATCTACCCCTTCATAAGTCCCTACCGCTTGTTTCCCTCCAATGTCGATTCAACGAATCCATCTGCAATGCCATTAAGCATGATCAAGCCTTGATGCTGACAGGCTAACTGTAGTGTTGCACATGATAATGCCAGCCTGGCTGTCTCCTTCTATGGCATCATCTTTCTTGTATGCAATTTGTCTCTTCCTTACTGCCCTCTACTGGTCTGCATAAAGTTCACATAACTTCAGGCCACAGTGGAAACGCAGACAATAAGCCACAGGAACCTTTTAGTCTCTAAAGAGAAAAGTTCCTGAAAGTAAAGCTTCCTGGTCCAAAATCACCTCAAAATGTCTTGACTTAAAGCTGCTGTTGGTAGGAATGGTGTAAAATACGTTACTTTTTTTCTGCTGGGTTTGGAGAAAAGGTCATAATGCCCATCGATACTCATTGGTAAGTGGAGTAATAAGAGACTATTGTGAAATCTCTGTGTTTTCCACAGTGTTTGCCTATAAAGCTATGTTATTATTCCCCTCATTCCCGTAATGACGGACCAATCACAGCTAATCTCCAATCCTCCCCTACTAGCAGCCCCTGGCAGCCCCTACTACGTACTTCGGTTGGTTATGATTCCAGCACTATCATGAGCGCCCACAGAGAGGGGAGGGGGTGGGGGCTAAGAGGAAATCTGGTTGGGAGGGATAGTTTTGACATTCAAAGTGAGTGAAATCCTGGTTTTATTATATTGATTGATATTGTTGCAAAAAGTAGCAGGTATGCTGCTACACCTTACCTGGCTCTTTAGCTTGTTCATTGTTTGTTTTACATTTATTTAATTGCTGGCTGGTGCATAAGAGTCAGGATAATTGTTGACCTTTCTCCAGAGAGGCAACAAAGGACAGCAGTCATAAGAAGTCTTAAATTACCAGTTCACTCAACTGTCTCTTAATGTAGAATATGGTGAGCAGGTGGTGAGTCAGCTAGTACCGAAGCTCTCTCAGCATCTTTAGTCTAAAAAACACACTATTACGGTTAGCTATTCACGCTACGGGATACAGCAGCCAATGAGTTAGCCACAACTATTTAGCTTTGATAGCTTAGCATTTGATAACCGCTTGCTCCTCTTCAGGTCCAACCTTTACTCTAATATGGTCCTTCTTGCTCCAGAAAACCAACATGGTGGCCAAATGTAGAACTCAATGCTTCTTCTCCCCTGTAGAGAAACTAATAGATGATGTCATGGTGGCTTTGACTGTTATTCAAGTAGTCTATGACTCTCCTATAAAAGACTATAACAGCTCTTATATACATATTAGACTTTGCAAGCTAGTTACATCCTAAAGTCTCAGCATGACATTATCATGGTCATTTGTAAAGCTTGAATGTGACCTTCAGATACTGTTCATTATGTATCAAAATCAAGCAAAAGATTATGATTGTGTTCAATGACTTTGGGTCATTTATCTTGAAGGAATATCATTCATATGATCTTTATGACACCCAAAAGTCCAGGTAAAAGAGGAAAAGGTTTGCTCTGCTTTGTTTATGTTGTTGAAAAATGTGTCAGGCTGTGAGCAGAGAGAGTAAATGATGCTCTCTTAAACTCACACACTTGTCTGCTTTTGAAGAATCCCTGAACACTTTCTGTAACAACTTTAGGTCCGTACATCCATCCAATCACCTGCTCTGTTTTCATTACAGCCCTCCATGTGTGATTGTCAGCTGATCCACTTTGAGGACAGCTGAAAGCCAATGTGGGGACAGAAGTGGTCTAGTAACCCAGATTGATTCCTACTGGACAGAAAAGCACCCTGGGTAATTTAAGTTTAGCCTCTCTGACCGAAATAATCATAACACGGCCTATCTGACAAGAGAGGAATCAAACAAGGATTAAATGCAAACACGTGTATGAAAGACATGAAACATTACTGCTAAAACAACACAGGGATAATGGTTTAATGGTTTGCTTTTATCAGCAACATGAGCAACCATTCGCCTCTGATTGCACAATCTTTTTCTTTCGACTGAGAGTTAGAAGTTTTTCAGTACATGGACAATAGTCACTGTAAAGGTTTAATCTTCAGGGTGTCTAGTTTACACTGCAGATGTAGCCATGTTGGTTTTTCCAGGCTGCTCCTGACTCAGAGTTTGAAATGATTCATGTGAAATCAGGTTTATTTAGAAAGTTGTAGGAGGCTCCTGCAGCTCACTCAGACATGATGTTTAGCATGACTCTTCATTTCTGTTAACTTTCGAAACAAAGGGGAAGAGTGCAAAGTTTGCACAACTTATGCAATCACAATGGCAGCCTTTATGGAAAATAAACCAGGCTGAAATATGCCAAGACTTTCCTTAAAGAAGACGGAATGAATGTCCCACCCTCAACACCTTGCCCTTTGCTTATACTCAGGGTGGGAAGCTGAAAATCTGTTCAAATATTACAATGATGACCTTTCTGGTTCTGAAGTTGTCA